>NW_006794332.1:1140790-1153182 GCF_000442215.2 Lipotes vexillifer | reverse complement strand
CCGGGGCACGAACCCGTGTCCCCTGCATCGGCAGGCGGACTCCCAACCACTGTGCCACCAGGGGAGCCCTAAAAGTAGGTTTTATTTGAACTTAATCCATGGAAAATAGGGAACGGTGTACTCCTAGGTTCTGCATAAAAAGCCACCCCTCTGTTGCTAGATTCAGAAGTGTAATTTTTATTTTAGTGGAGATCTTCTCCACCCTCCCCAAAAGGGAGCTGAATTTGTTTGCCTTTAGCCAGGTTGTAGTGAAAGCATGAGACTACTAACCACGTGTCAGGTTTCTCTGGGATTAGAAGGTATAGAGGAAGGGGTGCAGTCCTACTGTGTGAGCCCATTCCTCTTTAAAATGAGCCCAGATGCACAGCCGGGCCCTGTCTGACACGCATAGCTTGGGCTAGTGCCGTTATTACCCAATCAAGGCATCTGCCCATTTCTAATCCTTCAATGCAGAGAGACAGTTCTACAATCCCACATAATATGTACCAGCTGAATGGATCCCAATTTATCAGTAAAACTATAAATTGCAGACCACCAGGCTAAAACTAAAGTAATAAACCCTGTGATCCCTGTACCATACATTTTAGGCCGTTATTTAAGGTCTCCAAGGAGATCGGTACCATAAAAAGCATTTCTCAGTCATTCTGCCAGCTATAGGAGCTCACTGCAACTGTTTGTGCTAATATATTACAACTTGTTTATTGCACTCCCAAGCATCCGCAGCATCCGCGGCATCTGCAGTGTTACCAAGGGAGGGGAAATGATGCACATACCCTCTCGATAGGCAGCCAGATTTTTGTTTCCTATGTATACAAAAAAAAAGGATGCTTTTCCTTTTCTCATACTCTTACTACTCTGTACCCCTCTCCCCAGAAACAGCTCGAATGCTCAAAGGAGATGGAATAGGGCCTCTATTAATCTTTATACCTCTTTAGGAACTCTCGCCACTTTCAGTGCAAAGATATGCAGCTGTGTGGCAAAGTTTGTGCAAAATCTGGGGTAAACAGGAAATTGAGAGACACAGATTGAGATGTTAATTTCACAAAGCATCCAATGGCCTTGGGCAGGTTATTTAACTTCTTTGAGCCTTCATTTCCTCATGTGTATTTTTGTTTGTTTGTTTTTAAGAAACAACAATGCCTCTTTAAGGATTAAATGAGATAACAGATGTAAAGAGCTTATTACAGTGACTGGTTTATAGCAGGAATTTGAAAAATGTTAGTTCCTTTTGCCTGACTATTTACTGCACGGACAGAATATAAGATACCAATTTGCTACTTTTATAAAAGAGTTGAATATATTGTAAACAAGATCTTAGTACATTAATTCCAGCTATTTGCCTAGTAAAGAAATCTTCAGTGCAATTTCTAGGGTGCTGATAAAGAAAAACCCCTGTATTAGTTTTCCAGGGCTGCCATGACAAAGTACCATATACTGGGTGGCTTAAACAACAGAAATTAATTTACTCACAGTTTTGGAGACTAGAAGTCCAACATTGAGGTGTCAGCAGGTTTGGTTTCTTCTAAGGCCTCTCTGCTTGGCTGGTAGGTGACCATCTTCTGCCTGTGTCTTCACGTGGTTTTCCTTCTGGGCGTGTCTGTGTCCTAATTTCCTCTTATTTCAAGGATACCAGTTATATTGGATTAAAGCCCACCCTAATGACCTCATCTTAACTTAATTATCTCTTTGAAGACCCTATCTCCAAATACATCACATTCTGAGGTGCTGAGGTTAGGACTTCAACATATGAAGTTCAGGGCATAAAATTCAGCCTGTAACCCTCTCCTACCTTGCCAACCCTGTTTTAGCCATGGTAGGGGGATAGAGAGGGCCTGATTCCACCTGAGGAGTTTTTATGTGGGTCTGGGTGCCATTTTGTGCTTATTATCATCTTTTAAAATATGAAGTGAATTTGGAAACTCACCCATTATATTGTTTAACACATGAAACAAATCTAGCGGATGTAGAAGTTTCAATAAAAATATTATCTTATGACACCCGCTGCCTAATTGACTACCTCGTGAAGAACTTGAGGAAAAGTGTAAAGCCTTCCCAGTAATGGATTAGTAATCTGCTGACTGTGAAATCCTTTAGGTTGCCGAGAAGTCATTTCCCAGTTAATAGAGCTGGTAGTTATCTAGTGTGCCGTCATGGTTGGTTTGGCTCGTGATGGATAATGGCTGGATCACATAGTTGGACAGCTGTGCTGTGAAGAGGCTCTGCCCATCGGCATAGGGCCTTGCTTTTCTCCTCTAGGGACTAAGCTTTGAGAACCCAGTGGCCTCTTATCTCTGTGTGGAGAGTGTAGCAAGCCAAGGCAGGGAGGAGCCCAGCCCCAGGGCCATGGGGACTGGTTCTGGGGAGGTGTATTAGTTCCCTACTGCTGCTGTAACAAATCTCCACATATTTCTTATCTTCCATTTCTGGAAGTCAGAAGTCCCAAATCCATTTCACAGGGCTGAAGTCAGGCTGTTTGTTGGTAGGCTGGCTCTTTCTGGAGGCTCCAGAGGAGAATCTGTTTCCTCACCTTTTCCAGCTTCTGGAGGCCACCTGTATTCCTTGGCTGGTGGCTCCTTCCTGCCTCTTCAAAGCCTGCAGCATAGTGTCTTCAAATCTCTGATTCTCTGACCTTGTAACCCTTGTCACATTTTCTCTCTCACTCTGACCTTCTCTTTCACTTATAAGGACCTTTGTGATGACATTGGGCCCACCTGGATAATCCAGGATAATCTCATTTCAAGATCCTTAGCTTAATCAATCCGCAAGATCCCTTTTGCCAGGTGAGATGACACATTCACAGGTTCTGGCAATTGGGATATGGACATCTTTCAAGGGGTCATTATTCTATCTGTCACAGGCCTGGCAGATGGGCTCTAGGGTGAAGAGGTAGGAGGTTGTCAGCAGCTCCAAATTCCAAGCCAAAGAATTTAACCTGGCTTGGGGGTGGGGAGATGGATAAGCATGTGTGCACATCAGTTGGGGCTGGGGGGAAGTGTGTGTGTGTGTGTGTGTGTGTGTGTGTTTTGTACAAAGATAGGGTTCAGGAGGCCCATGAACTATCATTAATTCATTCATTCCTGTGAAAGTGTCCCTCTCTTTAGATTCTCAAAAGTATCTTCACTTCTACTAGGTTAAGACCTTGCTTCAGGCCCTAAACAAAAGAAAGAGCTGCCAGACCCCACAGATCTCAGAGCTCCCTAGAACCATCCTCTTTGCTCATTGTCACAGTTCTATTTCTTTCTTTTTTTCTTCTTCTTCTAACTTTATTTTTTTCTGGCTACCATTTATTGAGTACTTACCATGAGTAGATAGAGTGCTACATGCTTTATCTCTTATTTATCCTGTAATCCTTGCTGCATCTGTTAGCATGAGGTGTCCTGCCATCACAAATAAACCACAGAATTGCAGTGTTTCGACACCAAAGAGGCTATTTCTTGTCCACAGGGCCCTCTGTTGCTAGAGCTCTGGTCCCAGGGCAGCTTTCCTCCACACGATGGTTTGCAATGAAGGCCTTGTCCATGGGGCTGCTGCACATCCTCCAGGACCTGGGATCCTCTGCCTCTAGCACTTAGCTGGGGAAAAGTGAGTAGAGAAGGTTCACCTGCTCTTTAAAAAGTCCTGGCCAGAAGAGGCATGTGTCTTTTCTGCTCACATTCTGTTGTCTAACACATGGAGTACTTGGCCACAAGGGGGACTGGGTTATGCAGCTGTCTGGCTGGGTGGTTTCCTCCTAGCAGTGACCCAGACTGTGCAAGTTTCAGAGAGTGAGCATTTTTGGTGGACAGCTGCTATCTCTTCCATCCCCTGAATAACCCTATTTGGTATGATTATCTCTATTTATCAGTGAACAAATCAAGACCTGGAAATTTCTAATAACGTGACCTGGTTAAGTAAGTGGTATAATCAGGATTCCTGCACAGGCCTGTCAGAATTCTCTCTGAGTGCAAATCCTGTATTTGTAACCAGTGCCTCATGCCAGCACTTGTCCTGCTGCAGTGCTTATCAACCTCCTTTTTGCCTGACAGTCCTTGGAGGGGTCAGCCACCCCCTGAACCCATGGGGTATCAAGTCTGCACCCCCTGTTCTGAGAGGCAGCCTAGAATCAGCCCTTTGCTGTTCCTTCCTGCTTTCTGTCTTTCTCCTGTCAAAATCCCAGGTCCCTTTTGCTGTCTCCAAACCCCATGATCCAGCTATTTTCTGATCTCTTATTTCCCTCAGTCAACAACATGGATCCATCATGGTTCATTTTCCCAAACCTGTTCCAAAGGTGGTGCCAGACATCTAGCCCCAAGCATCGCCATCTTTAATTCCTCCCTCTCCCTCATCCATCCATTTACCTACCTCTGACATTTATCCCGTGCCTACTCTGTGCCAGGCACTATGTGGTATGCTCGGTAGAAATATGACCCAAGACTTGGGCTTAAGGAGCTGATGATGGCTATTTCAGAACCAAGTAATGCCAGCATTTATCCTCCTCTCTGTTTCCACTGTCAAATGTTCAGCTCATGCCCTTATTCCCTCTTTCTTTGAGCACTCAGTAATTTCCTCACTGGTCTCCTACCTTATTTATCTTTAGTTTAATTGCTTCCATATGCCAGGTTAATCTGTAGAAAGCAGTGTCTTGATTATGTCAATTTCCAGCCCTAAAATTTCTATAGCCCCCCAATTTCTATTGACCATAGAATAAGGTAGGAACTCTCTAGTGTGACATACAAAATCTTCCATGATCTGTCACCTCTTGATTTTTCTAAGTTTATATCCCATTTCCCCCCTTTCCCATCATCCTACCCCAAACTGATAGTCTTATGAGTCTCTCCATATTTTCCTTCTTTACCCCTCACTTGCGTACGTGTCCCACACATACCCTGGTTTTTTTTCTGACATTAAAATCTTTGGTCCTGCAAGTCTCTCATATGAGTGAGTCCATTTGTGCTCTATAAATAGGTGTTGAATGAATGTCTAGGTCCTAGCTTGGTCTCTAGCGCAACTATATCCCAAACATAATACTATGTACCTTTGTCATGGCAATAAATTCACTGTATACTGTATTATATTTATTTATGTATGTGTCTTATCACTCCTACTAGACGGTGCTCAGGGCCATACATGATTTACCTTTAGTTATGACATGCCAAACCATCTTCCACCTGAGCACAAATGCCCTGCACATAGTAGGTCCTCAAAAAATTTTGTGTGTGTGTGTGTGTTTGTGTGTGTGTGTGTGTGTGTGTGTGTGTATTGAATGGTTAGACCCTGCTGGAGTACTTTGAGGATTATAGAGTCTATTTAAGGCACACAGTAGGCTCTCCTCTGGGAACATATCATGCTAAGGTGTTAATGGCTGATAACTGTGCAGAACCATTTCTATAGGGGCATTTAATAAGGAATCTAAAGGGATAAGTGTCTAACTTTAGGTTCCTGGACCAAGTGGGAGAGGTGTTTGGAGGCAGGGCTCCACTAATCATTCCTCATGGACAATGGGATCCTCAGCACAGAGGCAGCCTGTCTGTCCACACTGGAAACAATTTATGCCTAGTAATTAACACTGTAAAGTGAGGTGCCCCAGATACTGATGGAGCCTGGGGTACTGGAGTGGGAGACACTGGATCATCTATCATTTAGCATAGGATTGGGCGGAATATACGTTGAACAAGTTAGTAAACGTATCAGAGCTGGGGTGTGAATGAGAGCTCTAGTGTAGGGCTCTTTGCAAAGAGTCACCTCTCTGGGTGCTTCTCACCGAGATAGAGACGGACTTAGACTACTGAAGTGTTATGAAGCTTCACTGTTGCTTTGTTTAGTGAGTAGGCAGCTTTCTAACCGTGCCCTTTTGATAACCACAAGTGTTGCTGTCCTCTTCATACTGGTGCCAGTACTGGGGAGCACAGACAGGCTGGGGGTTGTGTCTTTATTAGAGACATTAGCCACCAAGGGAGCCGGCTCAGAGTTTCACATGATTTTCTGCTGAGTAGGTGGCCAGCAAACTCACCAGGCACCACATGATTTAATTAGAGACAAGATTTCAAGCTTTGTTTGTGTTCCCAGGATTTGGCATGATGGTACAGCTGGGACCCTGGTATTTTGGCATCCTCTGTTTAGGTAATTGGTACGGCAGGGAGGGCTTCATTGGACCAACAGTAAGTTTTCTCCACTGAAGGTTTACAATACCCAAAATACATTTCACTGACTTTAAATGAGTCACTGGATACAATCCAGCCAAGGAAGGCACATGTCTTAGAAACTCTGTTGCTTAAATTCTTCTCTGAGACTTCGGAAAGGCAGGGTCTGAAGCCCAACACACCTAATTCTTATATTAGTGATGTAAAGCTAACTCTTTTCTGTCAGTCTTCTCTATAGTTTATCTCCCTTGTACATTTCAGAATGTTGTCCATCAAAATGAAAAGTATGGCATAAGAATCCATCATATCACGAATCCCCTTATCATCCTATTTCTCTTTCTATAATCTGGTGTAACCTATTCTTACTGCTGCTATTGCTCTCGCCTTGCCCTGGGCCATCCCATATCCAAATGACTCGGCGTTGCTCCAAATGGAGATGATAGTTCTTGGACTATGGGCTATCATCCATACTTCCTGCCCCCATGACAGATGGCACTAATTAAGTGATTACAGTCCACTTTCTTAAAGAGCTGGTCTTGTGTATGGAGTTCTACTCAGGAGACCCCCAGGCAGCCACCACTGATCAGTGAAAGTTAGCAAGTGAGATAACACCTATTTTCTCAATTAAGCAGTTTCTATTGACTTCTAGAAATGAAAAATGAGGATTTAGCTCTCTTAAAATATCCCTTCTCCTATCCTTTCTTCTCCAGGATTTTTTTAGTTTTTCTACTGATCATCTTTGTAACTTTAAGTAATATGGTTAATTTTCTCTTTTTTGTTCAATCCAGTTTTAGCAGTATTTCTTGATGTCCTACTTTATAAGAAGAGGGTAATAGCTTTCTTGTAGTTTTCTTCACTTTCCTCTCCCATTGTACTTTTCCATGAATTTTATATTGTCATATTGTTAACATTTACGTCCTTTTCTTTGCATGGTGTGTCCTGCTCACTCTTAATGAGACAGTCTACCCCCACCAATGTCTTCTTGTTAGCCTGCTTTATTTTTCTTTAGAGCAGTTTTCACCATTTGAAATATTACATATTTATTTTTAAATTATCTCTCCTCAACTAGAGTTTAAATTTCATGAAGGGAGGGAATTTGTTTGTTTTGTTTAGTGCTATATTCCTAGCATCTAGAATACTGTTGGCATAGTAAGTGAGGTGCTTAATAAGTACCTGCTTAAGGAATAAACGGATTCTAATCATGCTCCATACCCCTCAGTTAAATCCTATTGGCTGAACCAGCCCTTTGTGTCCACTAGAGCATTGAAAACTTCTGTTGAAGGCACTCAATGGATCCCATTAAAGAAATTTACTTATTATCTAGCTTTAACTTTTTAGGCATATTGGCTTCCTGAGGAAATGGAACCCAGAACAGGGGCATTTTGATAAGAAGGAGGACAAAGAAGGGGAAATTTCACAATGTCAGTTTGCTTAAGGAGGTGAAACTTTGGGAGATTTGGAATTATGCAGAATAGAAACTGAAAGGAGAGGTAGAAAAGGAGAGGGAGCTTTACCTACTTAAAATATTTCTTCTTGGACTGGCTAACAGCTACATGTATGTAGCAGCAGTGTTCTGAAAAGACTGGCCTTTGAGTCAGATAGACTTGAGTTCCAGTTCTTCTCTGCTGTTGGCTGTGTGACATTGGATGAGTTACCCAACCTCTTTGGAAAATTCATTAGCATTATTCATAAAGATAAACTCCTGTTTAATAACTTCTGCATACTCCTGCTCAAATGCTCAAACATAAAATGGAAAGAGTCTCTTGATGCCCTGGAGGAAGAAAAGGAAATAAGGGCTGTATTGTTCAGTTATAAATAATGAGAGGGGCTATATTTTAAATGAGGAAAGTACTTCATTATCTCACATGACAAGGAGTGTGGTGCTAGGTCATTTGTGGGTTAGTTCAGTGGCTAAGGTCAATGGCTAATGAGTAAGGTCAGAGTCTGTTTCGGCTGTTTCCTCAAGATTTAAGGTGGCTGCAGCAGCTTGAAGGATATCCTTATGTGACAGAAAGATTGGAGAATGGGAAAGGGTTTTCTCCTCACATTCTTCTTTCTGTTATCAGGGAAGACACTCCTCCCCAGAAGTTCCCAGCAACTCTCATTTATGCGTAGCCACAGGCATGATGGGAAATGAGTATGTGGCATTTTGAGCCTCCATCATGGAAACAGGCTCCACCCAGAGGAAGCAGTGGGTAGATCTGGCTATTGGGTAAGCAACTAAACAATATCTACTCCAGAGATAAGTGACTAAGGGAATATGTTTGTAGCATATATTTTTACTCAGCTTCAACACACGGTGCTACAGGCAACAGTAAACACCTTCAGAATATCTCTACATACATCCGAAGAGTAGACACTTAATCCAGATTTAGTGAATAAGAGTTGCCATTTTCTACTATGTACTAGACACTCTACAAATATCAACTTATTTATGTTTTCCAATAACATCTCATAAAGTAGGTAGTATTATTCCTCTGTTACACAGATCTAGAAATGTATGTCAAGGTGCCTAAGGCCCCCTAGCTGGTAAGTAGCTGAGTTACAATTGGAAGTTAGAGTTTTCTGATGCCTGTGTTTGTTGTATTTCTTTGTCTCCATCACACTCTTCCCCAAATGCTTACCTGCCCCAGCCAGGAAACATGGTCTTCCTCTGGGACACAACAAGGTGGCCAGATGACCGCCTCTGAGGCCCTTTCTAACACAGTCATCTACAAAGTGAGCATTCTTTGATGGTTTGAAGAGATCTTTTAGTTATTTTAATTTTTTTCCTATTGACCTAAAGGCATTAAAAAAAAAAAGTACACTTAGGTATGATTCAGTGATTCTGAGTACTTTTCCCCCCTCCGTTTTAAATTTTTCTCTCTGATTGCTCCATTCTTGTTTGCAACTCTTGTGGCTGGATAAAGCCTGGGCAAGTCTTTGGACGTCAGTCATTCTGAAGGGCGACTTTCTTGCATGACTTGGTAAGCTCTGAAAGGAGGAGAGCCACGACGGGGAGGCTGTGGTGAGGCGTCCCCAGGCAGCTGGCAGTCTTGAGCATCCAAATGTAATTGCTCTGTTTTATTCACCCCAGCCTGCCCGCTGTGTTCATCAGGCTGGCCGGTGAACAGAAGGGAATCAGGGCTGAGATGGCCTCAGAAAGTCAGGCACGTACAACCGAAGTTAAAAATCTGTAAAAAAAAATTACTTGGATGTGATTTGCTCTCATAGAACTCAATTTCTGGATAAGAACAAGAAGAAACAGTGCAAAACTGGAGCACTAAAATTCATCTTTGCCGAAGAAAATGCAGGGAGAGCTGTGAACATTTAATAATTTTGGTATCTAACCACCCATAGTAAGTGCTTGTTTAATGCATAGACAAGACAGGGAGATTTAGAAAGCAGGCAACTCAAGGCATTTCCAATTTATTTAAGGAACTCTTTGATCTGTTCTGAAATTTAGGATTCTGCTTTTGACTTTGCTAGATAAAGTTGGAGTAGAAATGAATTATTCATATGAAATATTGCCTCAATAACACTGCATCAAATAAACATAATGAAAAGCTGCCCATGTTATGTAAGGGAAGCTAAGTCACAACTCTTCTGAATTGCAAAGTTAAGCACTCGGGGCTAGATTCCTCTCCAACATTACTCTATGGAAGAATCTGCTTAGGAGGATGTAACACTCAGTTCCTTTTTATTTCCAGTCGGATATGCATTTGTGGTTTATGGGTTTATACTGCAGTCATAACCATAAATCTCACAGTCCTCATCCTTAATCCATCCAAGTCATTGGAGGCCTGAGAGCAATTTCCAGGACAATGTATCCCACACCACTTCAGCTTTTAAGTTCACCATAGAAATATGGTAAAACCAGTATGTTCCCCCTCCCTCCATGAAGTATGATATTTTCAGCAGCCTCTGAAAGCATACCTACATCCATGCCTTGAAGGGAAAATTTTAAGGCAAATAGAACCATCACTTATCAGCATCATCTTTTCTGATGATGCTTTGGATAACAGGTTAAAAGAGAGAGAAGGATAAACCAAACCTAAACAGTGCACATCTGGGGAATTGAGCTCTGCTGCAATTCAATAGATAGCACTCGAATTCTTGCTGACAATCCGATTTTAAAGAACGGTAGTTCAATAAAGATATAGGAAGTCGCCAGAGTCAGACTTGGGCAAAATGGTGAGGAAGGCAGAGTGTCTTCAGAGCTGCCCTTGTCCCCTGTCCCTCCTTTCTTCCTCTTCCTTCAAAAATGTGTATAGCCATGTGCTGTGAACCAGGCACTGTGCAATGGTAAACAAGACGGCATGGACTTTGCCGTCAGAGAGCTTATGTTTTAGAGAGGAAGAGAGGCAATAGAATAAGTAATGAACAAACGTGTGATGAGCATGAGGCCTGGGGAATCGCAAGGTTCCGTGGGAATGCATGGCTGGGTGTCCTAAGTGTCCGAGAAGATGTCCTTGAGGAAGGGCAATGTAAGACTGGAAGCCTGCATTAGCTGGGAGAAGGGGTTGTTGGTGAAGATTTAGGAGAGAATGTTTCATGTACAGGAAGCAACATGGGCAAAGGCCTGGAGGCCAGATAGAATGTAGCATGTTGTTGAAACTGAAAGGAGTTTTCTTTGCCTGGGGCTAAGATTTCCAAGGGGGAGACTGGAGAGAGATAAGAGATAAGAGAAATTAAGAAAAGATTATAAAGAGTTTATGTTAGAGAAGATAAAGGGTTTGGACTTCAGAGCAATTGGGAACTACTGAGGGTTTTCAGCAGGGGTGTGGCATGGTGAGATTAATATTTTGGAAAGATCACTGATGATGGTCTAAAGCAGTAATTGGAAGGGAGCAAGGATGGAGGCACAGAGATGCATGGGAAGCTGCTGCAGTCACCTGCTGAGGGATGGCAGTGGCCTGCAGCAGGGTGGGAGTTTGGGATGAAGAGTTTTAAAAGAGGTACTATTAGCAGGACTTGGTGACTGATTGGGTGTGAGGGGTGACCGGGATACCCTCAGGAAAACTCTCTCTTAGAGGACAGAGAATAAATTCATTAAGAGAATTGAGCATATTTAGTCAGGAGAGGTAGAGTGAAGAGGATACATGAGAGAGATTTTCAAATATTTAGTATAGCATTGCTTACAAAATGTTTGGATTAAATTTATTGTCTCCAAGTGACCAGTCAAGAGTGCATCTATTAAAATATTATATGTCCAAAGAAAATGAGTGTAGGTGCTCTCTGAACTCATGCATTGCATCGTAGAGTTGGGGAGTGTGTCCCAGTCCAAGTATTCTCCATCACAAACCCACGGGTGAGGAAGAGGAGTTAGGGCTGCTGAAGAAAAGGGCAGCTGAGCTCCTGTGATCTGCTGTGTCTGTTGGGAACACGTGGGTACAGAGTAAGTACTTCTTGACCTGAACTGCACTGTGGGGCTTCAGAGGGTAGGCTTAAAGTTACAAAGGGGAAGATATCAGCAAGGCACGAGGAAGAACTTTCTGACAATTGTCTGGCAGTTGTTTCAGTGAGGTGAATGCCTCATTCCTGGGTATGTTCAGGTGGATCTGGCCATACATCTGTCAGGCAGGGGTTTTCCTGTTGAGGTCCACATCACATGATCTCTAGTGTCCCTTATGGCTGTCTGTAAATAAATAATTCTAAGGAATTACACTCCCTGCCAGCCAGGGGAAGCTGTCCATCTCATTCGTCACTGTACAATCACAGGTCAGTTTGAGGAGCACAAGATTATTATTATAGGAGCTTTGAGTCTCTCCAAAGAGTATCATTGTTCTGTCATTCCAGATATTTGTCATCTTACAGCTGTATTACACTATGGTCTCTAGGTATTGTCTTCGCTTCTCTGAACAAAATTGGAAAGAGAATTTTCATTTTATCAAGTGAAAGTAGCCTCACTAAGTTCTTTTACAGAGACGTCTGTTTTATAATTCAATGCATGATATCAATTTGGGAAAAATAATTAAGAAAGATCCAGAGGAAAATATTGTATCAATTCTGCCTTTAGCTTGACTACCTTACAATAAAGAGGCAGAGAATCAATCTGATATTAGGGCTTAAAGTGAACATGAGTTGTATGTGTTGTTTACAATTCTTTTTGAAAGCACTTAGGTGCTCTTTATAATATGAACAAATGGCTGCTGAGGACCCTCCTAAAACTGTCAAATTCACTTTACCTATGTCCAAGTTTTTACCTAGGTTTGCTCTGTAAATAGAAGCCTATCATCTCTTGTGTCACCTCTCTTCCTCAGGGTTATGCTTTTAAAAGTATTCTCAGCAGGA
>NW_006794332.1:1106347-1140725 GCF_000442215.2 Lipotes vexillifer | reverse complement strand
AGCAGGAAATAAGTTTCATTAGTGCTTGGAAAATAAATTGGTGAGGTGACAGATTCTGTGGTTTGATGGACGCTCAATTATAATTGTATAACATAATATAGCAAGTGCAGATGAAATCCTATTAGGGTCTGGAAATCCAATATCTCAGCTCTATGACTTTTAATTGATCTTTACACATATTGTCATTGCAGTCAAATATCTGAGCTGATTCCAGTACACGTAAACAAATGTAAGCACATTAACTCTGTTAATAATTTTAACAAGTAATCTGTATTTCCCATTAGGTTGTCTCCAGTTTTGCCTTGGCATAATTAAAGATATCAGCAGTGATAAGCCTAATGTGTTATTTAAAGTATGCATGTATTGAAGTCTTGCTTTTGTCATTAACTACATCGTGATGTAATCTATGTAGCCATCATTCAGAAATTTGACTTTGTCTTTCTCTGAAGCAAACATGGATGGTGGGGGTGTGGAAGAAGGAGGCCTTGTGGGGTGGTACAGAAACTGCAGATGAAGAGTAGAGTCTGAGTTCAAGTTTTGACTTTACCACTCAAATACCCATGTGAAACCTTTAAGCTTTCTGATCCTGTTTCATCACCTCTCCTAACAAAGAGATGGTCCTCATTTTTTCTCTCGGTGCTAACATTCTGGTTTCTATAAGGCAGACACTGACTCCCTTTTTTGCTAATAATTGACAGTTGAATACAAATACTGTTGACTTTATGTTCATTTTTCCTCAAATTTCGTACAACTGGACAATGTAAGCTCAGTTGTGTGTGTCTGGAAAGGTGGTAAGGGAAAGTGTTTCTCTTGCTGATTATCATATCTGCAACATCAGGCTCAGTACCTGGAACTTGCTTAATCAATATTTGCTGGATGAATGAATGCATGCATTCTAGTCATTCTCCCTTCCCATGGAGATGGATTAGAGAGATTGGCTGGGCATCCCCTCTCAATATCCCTTGTGTTATTATCCTTCGGCTAGATGAAAACATCATGAAGTTACTCTGAAAGTACACCTTTAATGACATGACATGACATGACAGGACATGACATTACATGACACTGAATGCCTTCTCCTATCCTTAATGAAATGGAAGTGAATCAGAACAAACCACTGTCCTCCGGACTGTTCCCCACACTTGCCTATTAGTCAGAGCACAGCCTGGAGATGCTTCTGTTAGTCAAGGGCAAGCGGAGACTTATTTGTCAGTTTCCAGCTTGCACAAAGTGGGAACTAGTGTGTGCTACAAACATGACATTTGAGAATGTTCTTTGAGTACTCCAAGAACATTAGAGTCTAAATCATGCTGTAAACAAAAACAACTTTTAATACCAGCTATGACTAATCCAGTGCTTTTGTTCATTAGGAAGAACAAACATTCTGATTTGCAATCAAATATCTACAATTATCATGAAAGCCTGAGAAAAATCCTCCCTGGCAGGAGATCTTATCACGGCACACAGAACAGATAAGGTTCATTCCTTGATAGACAATCTCCATGCCTAGGTGATCCCAGTAAACAGTCTTTTCGGAGTGATTTTTAGCAAATGGGTGGCTTATTCAGTGTTTTATCTGTTTAAATTCATCACTTTCTGAAATCGTCTTTGCATATATTAGCATATATTCATTTCACTGATTCTTTGTTTCTTTCGATGGGGATACTCTGTCTGCTCCTTATTTCATCTGATTTGCTTTTGAAATGAAGAACCATTTTCTTCTTTAGGTGTCCTTTGAAAATAAATAGAATTTCCTGTACATTAAAAAAAATAAAAATAGCAGAGTTCTAGTAGCAAGCCTTCATTAAGGGCAAAAGCCCCACGAGAAAAATCATTAGTGCCTTTCCTCCTGCATTAAAAACTTCTAGGAAGAAGATGGAGAGAGTATTAGGAATTCCTGAAGTGAATGAGATCAACTCCAAGGTGACACCAGCCTCTCTTGGATTAGTGACCTTTTGCTAGGTTTTTCTTGTTTGCACAAGCAGAGGCTTTTGACATATTCCCCAAGACCCTTAATTCCTCTCTCTGTTTGGCATATTACCAGCAACATAAAAAAGAGAGAAAGAAGGAAGCTCTCATTTTATCTTTGAGCTGCTTAAATATTTATGTTCTAATTTGTTATTGACTTCATGTGGAGTTTTATCAAAATATAGATGGAAAAGTTTAAAGATCGCTCCTGGGAGAGCACTTAATCCATTTAAAAATAAATTTCTAATGGCCAGATTTTCTGGGCTTAAAACATGAAGCTATGAAAGAAAGCAAAACCAAAGAAGCCCAGTCTATATGCTGACATTTGTAGACAAGGATAAAGGAAAATTGGTAATGAAAATGCTAATCAAATATCATTGTGAATGCTCATTTTTTTCATTTTTAAAATATTTGATGGAAGCCTTTACTAGATTTCTATTTTAATTACTTTTCATTTGCAAAAAAATGAAACCTAATTAAAAACACCCTAGGGTAAACCCTTGGGAATGAGACTTTGTTGCATTTCACCTCCTGTTCCTATTTCTCTTTTAGTATACTCATGCTTTCTTAGACACTTAATATGTTAATTCCTTCAGAAATAGCTACATGTTAAGTGCAGGGACTGGGCAATATTTATAGCAAAGGACTGAATCTCTAATGGTGAAATTTCAGAGACCAAAAGGAGAGATCAGTTTAAACAGATCAAATACACACACATTCTTTCAAATCCAGCCATATGGATCTATGCTTGAAAACATATCCTCTATCCCTGCTACCTTTATGACATAACTAACATTATTTATCCTTCTGTCCTAAGACCTTGCTGACTCTGTTTTTGACCAAAGTTCTTACAGCAACAAGTTACATAATTGCGAAGAAGTACCTTATTTAACTGAGAAGGCTGTTGGATACCTACTTCAAAATTCTAACCTAACAAGACTTAGTTTATTGGCAAAAGTAGTATATATTTTAATTATTTTATAAAGACTAGATACTGCTCTGTGTATTTTGATTTCTAGAAGATTTTCTTATTTGCTTGGATCAGAGTTTCCCATATTTTAGGCCTCAGATCAGGTCCAGCTCAGAGAAAAATTTTATGGGTACTCAAAACAAACATAAATTTGAATGGAGAAAAAAGGAAGGAGGGAAGGATGGAAGAAAGGAAGGAAGGAAGGAGAAGGGAAGGGAGGGGAAGAGAGAGAGAGGGAGAGAGAGAGAACCTTGTGTATCCCCCGATTCTTGTCTGGACTCAGAGAAGTGGGACGCAGCTTCTCAGGGAATGGGCAAGGTCCATGCTAAAGAGGCAGAAGCAGAACACAAACTTTGATGACTTCTCACAGAAATAGTGCTCATTCCCTTCAGATCTACCCGGCTTGGCTCAGAGCTACATCTTCAGTCAAAAAGAGGCGTGACCCCTGTCCTGAAATTGGCTCACATGCTGACACAGACCTGCTACAAGTTACACCTTCCTGAACCGAGAACAAATGGCAGAGTTTTCAACACGGTACATGAGGTGGCTTCCAGCTTGGAGGTTGTAGGGTGAGGAGAGCTTCTAGCTCCCTCATTAGGGATTTCATGGTGTGATTGTCTCCTGTCGAAAATGGAGAGGACCAGGTATTGGAAAGCCCTGAAAGGTGCCTTCTCAAGCCTCTTGTACAAACTGCATGTTACCTAGATCTAATATCAAAATTCTGGCCTAATTTCTTACTATTGTACCAGGGCCAGCCATGTTTGCTATTCATCTCAGGCATCAGACTTGTGCAACATATTAGTCAGGGTTCTCCAGAGAAATAGCACCAATAGGAGATTATCTATGTATGTATGTATGTATCTATCTATCTATTTATCTATTATCTACCTATTCTTACTATAATACGTAGGATTTATTATAAGGATTGGGTCATGCAATTGTGGAGGCCCACAATTTGCCATCTGCAAGCTGGAAGCCCAGGAAAGCTTGTGGTGTAGTTTGAAGAACTGAGAACTGGAGAGCTGCTGGCGTAGATTCCAGTCCAGACCCGAAACCCTGAGAACCAGGGCAGTGAGGGCAGAAGACTGATGGGCCAGCTCACACAGTCAGGCAGAGAGAGAGGGACTTCAACTTTCTGCCTTCCTGTTCTATTCAAGCCCTCAGTGTGGGATGATACCTACCCACAATGGGGAGGGACACAAGCTTTACTCAGTCCATCACCAGTTCAAATGCTGATCTCTTCTGGAAACACTCTCAAAGACACCTCCAGAAATAACACTTAATCAGATATCTGGCCCAGTCAAGTTGACACATAAAATTAGCCATCACATTCAGTCACCCTGAAACTGGCTACCTGGTTGTGGCCCAGGAGAGACTGGTGGGGTAGGTCTGGCCCAGGACCCTCGTAGCTCTCAGAGACATTGCAATCTAGGGGGAAGACAGGGCTGCCACGTTGCCCATCTCCGGGAAGTACAAAGGGAAGTGTGCTTCTGGGTGACCGGCAGTGCACAGCTTGCACAGCCATATATGGTGACAGAGAGCCATGATAAGATTTGTGCCTTAGGAAGATCACAACAGAAATAGGTGATACTGAAATGATACATCCAGCAAGAGCATCAGAAGCATGTTGCTTAGCAATATAGAGGCAACTCCCTACAGAAGCAGCTAAAGGTCTGAAATGATTGCTTCTAGGATGTGGTCCTGGGAATGGGAGGTGTGTGGAGGGAAGGGAGATACTTGTTTGTCATTTTAAACCTTTGATTTATATTTGATTTTTAAAAATCAGGTATAATAGAAAAACAGTACTATAAACCTATGTGTGTCTGCATAAATGTGTGCATGTACATATATGTATGTGTACATGTATGTGTATGCATGTGTGCATATTATGTATGTGTGTATATGCATGCATGCATGTATGAATGCACACACGTGCATAAATACTCTTTGAAGGATAAGGGAAAAATAACCCTGGGGACATTGTGGATCAAGCACTAGGGCAGGGAGAGCCACTAACAGGCAACCACTGTAGTGGCTCTGGCCAGAGTAGACTCGGATTGAACCCAGGCCGTGCATGGGGAATGGAATTGGTTGATCTGAGAGATACTAAAGAGGTGGAAGCAACAGGACTCAGTGCTCATAAACACAGGCTTTCTGCCCCACATCCTCATTTCCTTCCCTGTTGGTGGGGTGGGTAGGTGGGAGCAGGGAAGGCAGGGAGGGGGAGGGGAGTAGGCGTTAGAAGCCATGGGGAAGGAGAGAAGGCCTCACAGGCTTGCTGCTGGGAAGGGTGTTTCTCTTCTTTCTGTGGATGCAAAGTATCTCCCACATTCTGGAGCAGAGACTATAAATAGATGCAATTCATGATCATCTTCCCCCCAGCTATTTTGTACCCCTTCTCCAAATATACACATGTGCCCATGTATATGTTGGCTCTCTTTAACATTCCTTCATTTTTGTTTCCTTTATACTTTCAGTGTGATGTATATTTGGTGTATATGTGTGTGTTGGGGGGTGTGGGGTAGGTCACACACACCGGGTGAGGATGAGTGGTTTAGGGAGCCTGAGCTGCATAGCCGAAAAGGTTGTATTCTACTTAATAAAGAAGATTATCTGTTTTTTATTTTATATATATATATATATATATATATATATATATATATATACACACACACACACATCACCTATCTATGTTTCTGTGTCTCTGTGTCTCTATCCATGTTCTATGTATGTATCTATGTGTCTATGTATGTATGTATGTATGTATCTCTATATCTATCCATCCATCCATCCATCCATCCATCTAAATTTTCTGTAGGGATATTATCTGTATTACTGACCCTCCATTATAGTTTCATTTGGGGAACCCTAATTTGGATCTGACAAAGGTACTTCTAGGGTCACAGAATTCTCTCTACCAGTTACTAGTGAGGTAAGAATCAGTTCCGATGACCTCATTCATCTGTCAAATATAATTTAGAGTTTGCAAGCCAGTTACTGTGTTAGCTTTCTCAGTATCCATTCCAAACTCTTTCCCTTGCCTTTACCATAGAAGTTGCAAAGCTAAAACTCAACATTTTAAATTTTTAAATGTTTTTTTAGCATCTTTATTGGAGTATAATTGCTTTACGATGTTGTGTTAGTCTCTGCTGTACAACAAAGTGAATCAGTTGTATGTATACATATATCCCCATATCCCCTCCCTCTTGCATCTCCCTCCCACCCTCCCTATCCCACCCCTCTAGGTGATCACAAAGCACCGAGCTGATCTCCCTGTGCGATGCAGCTGCTTCCCACTAGCTATCTATTTTACATTTGGTAGTGTATATATGTCAATGCAACTCTCTCACTTCGTCCCAGCTTACCCTTCCCTCTCCCCGTGTCCTCAGGTCCATTCTCTAAGCCTGCATCTTTATTCATGTCCTGCCCCTAGGTTCATCATAACCATTTTTTTTTTTTAGATTCCATATATACACTCACATTTGTAGATTGCCTTGAAACCATGGGTGGCCAGGTAACACTGTTCTGGCCAATGAAACGTAAGTAGGAAGTCTTACTTGTGATTTCTGGTAAGGCCTTTGCTTTCTTGATACAATGGACAGCACCATCCACCTTTATTTTATACTCTATCTTCCTTTTCTGCCTGGAATAAATGTGATTGCTGGAGCTCTAGCAGCCATAGTAAGACAAAGAAAATGAGAGACCATGGCCCTAATATCCTACACTTGATAAATCAACACTATCAATTACCTCTCAGATTTCTTGTAGAAGCCCTGACAGTTGGGTTTTCTAAGACTCAGAACCAAATGCAATCCTTGACTGATATAGGTAGGCATTGGAAAAACAGGGGAAACAGGACAGGATAGAGTCTCTGGCTCATGATTTTGTGAGTAGGGCATCTCTACTGGAGTTGAGGCTTTAAGCAGTGTCCTCCACAGACATGCCTTGGAAGATCAGGTCTCATTTCCTGCCTGAGAAACCTGGAGCACACAGACCGATGAGACACATTTCTGGCTATTAATGCAGAATCAGTGGCAACTCCATTGTTAATCCTGCAGGCTGGAAATAAATTATGCTCTGTCTCCACCAGACCGAATCATTACTAAAACAGCATTAATACCTATTTATATTTTTCTATCAATATTTCATAAATTTGAAGAGAAACAGCTGGAAAGAATTCAGATGATTTCTTCTCTGTGTGTGCTTTCAGAGCATCAGTTATTGCTGTGGGGCACCTTCAGCATCTCCTAAAGCTGCAGTAAATCTCCTAGTTCTAACTTTGAAGATTTTAGAAATGCTAATAGTGGAATGTGTATGAATTATTACTTTTGCTCTACTGCAGTGATACTTTCCTGAAGAGTAAACAAAATCCACATTCAGTTCAAGAATGAGTGATCATTTTTTGGGGGGGTGCTTGGGTTGAGCGGGTGTGAGCGAAGAGTAGGAGGGGTGTGTGAATTTCTTGATTGTTTTGAACTCAGTTTCTCACTGAGTGAAGCATATAGATAGGTGAAAGAAGAGTGTGAGTATAATATCTTTATGGGTTTTTTTAAATAAACATTTCACATTTTCTAACTCATCTGATTCTTATAAAAATATTACTTGGCAGGCAGGTTAATTATAACTATTCCCATTTTGTAGATAGGGAAACCAAGCCATAAAGTATTTTTTTTTCTTGGAGGGCTTCTCAGTGTTCTCACCACTCAGAATTGCTATTACAATGGAGAGCTACTGGTCATGTCTGTTACCTCACTGTCCTTCAAACTTGGTATTAAAAAAACAACAACAACAAAAAACAACCAGGGCTTCCCTGGTGGCGCAGTGCTTGAGAGTCCGCCTGCCGATGCAGGAGACGCGGGTTCGTGCCCCGTTTCGGGAGGATCCCACATGCCGCGGAGCGGCTGGGCCCGTGAGCCATGGCCGCTGAGCCTGCGCGTCTGGAGCCTGTGCTCCGCAAATGGGAGAGGCCACAACAGTGAGAGGCCCGCATAACGCAAGAAAAAAAAAAAAAAAAAAAAAAAAAAAAAACCACCAAAAACTTGACTAACTTCCCTCATTCAACTCTTGAATACAACAACAACAACCGAAGAATGAAAATGTTTGTGAATCTCTTTATATCTGCATCCAAATTGAACCAGAAGAGGTAAGGAGGGAATGAAAAAGGGAAAAAGGAGGATCAGAAGTAACAACTATTGAATACTTGTTATAGGCTGGGAAGGTGTGGGATCATCATGTCAGGGACTAGGGCAAGAACTATGTCCAAGGTACATTATTCCCATCTTACAGGCAGAGAGATAGGCTCAGAGAGGTTAATCACTTGCCCAAGGTCAAACAGCTAGTATATCATGGAAGAGTGATTATACTGAGGAATATGTTTTCAAAGTCTATGATCTTAATAAAGAAAATGTAGTATATACATACAATGGAATATTATTCAGCCTTAAAAAAAAAGGAAATCTTGCCATTTGTGACAACACAGAAGAACCTGGATGACATTATGCTAGGTGAAATATGCCAGTCATAGAAAGATAAATACTGCATAATTCCATTTATATAAGGTACCTAAAATATTCAAATTCACAGAAGCAGAGAATAGAAAGGTGGTTGCCAGGGGTTGAAGGGACGGGGGAATGGGGAGTTGTTGTTCAATTACACAGTTATATACGATGAATAAGTTCTGGAAGTCTGCTGTACAACATAGTACCCATAGTAAACAATACTGTATTGTACACTTGAAAATTTGTTTAAGAGGGTAGGTTTCATATCAAGTGTTCTTTATCACAAACAAAGGTACACTTCACTTGTGCTTTCACGTGTACTTTTCATTGTATCTAAGAAGATTTTGTTTAACCCAAGGTCACAAAGTTTTACTCCTATGTTTTCTTCTAAGTGTTTCATAGTTTCAGCTGTTATATGAAGGGTTATCATCCATTTTTAGTTAATTTTTGTGTACAGTATAAGAAACTAGTTCAACTTCATTCTTTTGCATGTGGATATCCAGTTGTTCCAGCACCCCTTGTTGAAAAGTCTATTCTTTTCCCGTTGACTTGTCTTGGCTTCCTTGTCAGAAATCAGTTGACCATAATAAATGTAAAAGTTTATTTCACACTCTCAATTCTATTTCATTAACCTATATGTCTGTCTTTATACCAGTACTTTGTAGCAGGTTTTGAAATTGGGAAAAGTGAGTCTGCCAACTTTATTCTTTTTCAGAATTGCTTTGACTGTTCTAGGTCCTGTGTATTTTCATGTGAATTTCACAATAACTTGTCAATTTCTGCAAGAAAGCCAGATCAGATATTTCTAGGGATTGTAGTGAATTTGTAGATCAGTTTGGGGAGTAGCCATCTTAATATTATCTTCCAATCTGTGAACATGGGATATCTTTCCATTTATTTAGATCTTCCCTTTCTTTAACATGTTTTGTGTTTTTGAGGGTACAAGTTTTGTAAAATTTTTTTCTAAGTGCTTTGTTCTTTAAAATGCTATTTTATTTTATTTATTATTTTTTTTTTTGCGGTACGCGGGCCTCTCACTGCTGCGGCCTCTCCCGCTGTGGAGCACAGGCTCCAGACGCGCAGGCCCAGCGGCCATGGCTCACGGGCCCAGCAGCTCCGCGGCATGTGGGATCCTCCCGGACCGGGGCACGAACCCGTGTCCCCTGCATTGGCAGGCGGACTCTCAACCACTGCGCCACCAGGGAAGCCCTAAAATGCTATTTTAAATGGAAATGTTTTCTCAACTTTCAGAGTATTCATAGCTTATTTATAGAAACAGTTTATTTTTTATATTGATCTGTGTCCTGCAACTCTACTAAGCTTGTTTATTAGTTCTAATAGTTTTTTAGTGGATTTATTAGGATTTTCTACATAAAAGACTGTGTCATCTACAAATAGAGATATTTTTACTTTTTCTTTCTAATCTTGATGCTGTTATTTTCTCTTTCCTGCCTAACTGCCCTGGCTAGAACTTCTAGTACAAAATTAAATAGGGGTTATGAGAGTGAACATCTTTGTCTTGTTTTTGATCTTAGGAGGAAGGCATTGGTCTTTCACATTATGGTATTTAAGTGTTTTTTTTTTTTTTTTTTTAAATCATGAAAATGTGTTGGATTTTGTCAACTGTTTTTCTGTGTCTACTGAGATGACCATGTGGGTTTTTCCTTTATTTTATAAATATGGTGATTACATTAATTAATTTTCTTATGTTAAAGCAACCTTGTATTACCAAAATAAGCCTTACTTGATCATGTTGTATAACACTTTTTATATGTCTAGATTGGTTTGATAGTATTTTGTTGGATCTTTTTGCATCTATATTTATAAGAGATATTTTTCTGTAGTGTTCTTTTATGGTATCTGTGTCTGGTTTTGGTATTAGGGTAATAACCCCATAGAATGAATTAGGAAGTGTTCTCTTCCGTTTTTTCAAGAGTTTGTAAAAAATTGCTATTATTTCTTTTTAAAATATTAGATACAATTTATTTGTGAAGGCATCTGATCCTGGGCTTTTCTTTGTGGGAAGTTTAAAATTGCTAATTCAGTCTCCCTATTTGTTATAGGTCTATTCATATTTTCCATTTCTTCTTGAGTCCATTTTGGTAGTTTGCGTCTCTCTAGGAATCTGTTTATTTTATCTAAGTTATCTAATTCTTTGCATACAGTTTTTCCATAGTATTCCCTTAAAACCTATTTTATTTTGTAAGCTTGGTAGTGATGTCCCTTCTTCCATTTCTGAGTCTAGTAATTTAAGCCTTTTTTCTTTTTCTTGATCAGTCTGGCTAAATGTTTGTCAATTTTGTTGATCTTTCAAAGAATCAATTTTTCATTCTGTTGATTTCCACTATTGTTTTTCTATTCTCTATTTCTTTTATTTCTGCTCTAGTCTTTATTGTTTCCTTTCTTCTGCTTGATTTAGATTTAGTTCACTCTTCTTTTTTCAGTGTCCTAAGGTAGATGGTTAGATTATTGACTTGAGATCTTTCTTTTCTTTTTTTTTTTTTTGTGGCACGCAGACCCCTCACTGCTGTGGCCTCTCCCGTTGTGGAGCACAGGCTCCAGATGCGCAGGCTCAGCGGCCATGGCTCACGGGCCCAGCCGCTCCACGGCATGTGGGATCTTCCCGGACCAGGGCACGAACTCATGTCCCCTGCATCGGCAGGTGGACTCTCAACCACTGTGCCACCAGGGAAGCCCGAGATCTTTCTTTTCTAAAACTATAAGCATTTATTATAATTTCCTTCCAAATGCTTCTTTAGTTGATACATTTTCCCAAGTACTGCTTTAATTGAATCCCATAAAGTTTGCTATATTATGGTTTTTGTTTTCATCATCACAAAGTATTTTCTAATTTTCCTTGTGATTTATTTCTTGACCTATTGGTAATTTTGAAGTATATTATTTAATTTCCACATACTTGTGAATTTATTAAATTTCCTTCTGTTATTGAGTTCTCACTTCATCCCATTGTGGTTGGAGAGCATTCTTTGTATACTTTCAGTCTTTCCATTTCTATTGAGGTTTTTTAATGGTCTACCACATGGTCTATCTTTGTGAATGATCCATGTGTGCTTGAGAAGAATGTGTATTATGCTTTTATGGGGTGGACTGTTGTATAGCATGGTTGTTAGGTTTAGTTGATTTAGTGTCATTCAAGTCTTCATGTACTTGTTGATCTCCTGCTTGGTGGTTCTATCCATTTTTAAAAGTGGGACACTGAAGGTTCCAACCAGTACTGTTGTGTCTGTTACTGTGTCTGTTTCTCCCTTCAATCTGTCAATTTTTGCTTTTGTATTGTGCAGACTCTGTTGTTAGGTGCATATATGCATGTAAGTGTTATATCTTACTGATGGGTTGATCCATTTATTATTATTAAATGATCATCATTATTTCTAGTAACGTATTTTTATTTTAAAGTCTGTTTTGTCTAATGTTAGAATAGCTATTCTAGCTCTCTTATGGTTGCTCTTTCCATGATTTAATTTCCATTGAAATGAGCTGGAGTGTCGGGTGAAGGAGTGGGTCATGGTTCAAATGCCACAGACTCTTGCTTTTCCTATCAAGATTTATTAGATTTTCTTAAATAAATGTTTCTCCACTTGTTGTATGCCATTAGGATAATTTCCAGAGACTTCAAATTATTTAAAAAATAAATTTCACCAGTTATGGTTGTTTTGCTGGGGGGAAGATTCTTGGAGACTCTCACACCATCATTGTAGAAGTGGTACTCCTCAAATTTGATTTTAATCTCATCTCCATCTTCTCATCACCCCCACCATGTGCCTTTCCTTTCAGATTCAATTGTAACTTAAAAGACCTGAAGTGCGGAGGTTGTATGGAATCTGCTTTTGCATACCTCCTTCCATTTCCTTTTCTAGGTCTGGAAGAAGGGATTAAGGGAATAAATAAATGAATATTTAGTTTTTAGTGTAACTGTGTGGTTACATTATCTTTTAATAAATTCTTTCAGCTTAACAAACTAAAGCAAATGGCCATTTTGTGCTCTCTCTGTGGCAGCATCCAATCCTTGCTTTCTCGTTGGTGTGTAAATGTGAGTTTTGTGGAGGGGACCATGGGACCTCCCTACTGCATGTTTCTCTGAGGTGGGAGACGTATATCTCAGGGGTATATTCCAAAAGGTCTCCAAGTTGATCTCAGGAGACAATGTGCTCTATGCAGCAGCAGAGATGGGAATCTTTCCAGGACTGAGTAGAAGATGAATGCCCCATTTCCAAGGATCCACCTTACCTGAGTTCTTCCTTTTGGTGGGGCCTCACTACTGAGTGCTTAACAGGGGACCAACAGTTTTAAACAGAACTTAGTTTTAATTTAGAACCAGAGTATAGAAGATTTTTAATGGTGCAGAATTAAATCAAGTCTAATTCTTAAAATCAATGACAAAGGATAGGTGTGTTAACATAAAATAAATTATAACTTTAAGACCAAGTTTGACAAAGGTGAAAATTGTATTCCCATTATTGAAATGTTGCTTAACTAAGCAAGAGTAACTCTCAAATTCACTATACTATATAAAATGCTTTATCTTTCTTTACTTGGAGGAGGATCAGCCTTTTTTTTCTATTCAAGCCTTCAACTGATGGGATGAAGTCCACCACATTAGGGGGGGCAGTCTTCTTTTCTCAGTCTACTGATTTAAATGTTCATCTCACCCAAAAACACCCTTGCAGAAACACCCAGAATAATGCTTATCAAATATCTGGGGTACCTTGTGGTCCAGTCAAGTTGACACATAATAACTGTTAAACTCCCTCAGTCTCTCCTTTCTTCCCTTCTTGCCCCATCTTCCTGGCTGTAACTGCCCAGAATAGAGCTTCCATTGCACTGAGTTGGGTTGTAGAGTGTATGAGCATGCTGTGACTCAAATGCCACTGATTCTTCTTATTCTTATCACAATTTATTAGATTTTTCTTCAATTATGTTTCTCCATTTGCTGTATGCTGTTTAGGAGAACTTCTGGAGACTTTAAAAATTTAAATTCATCAGATAAAATGAAATCCATCCTCCCTTCCTTCCTTCCTTCTTTCCTTCCTTCCTCCCTCCCTCCCTCCCTTCCTTCCTTCCTTCCTCCCTCCCTCCCTCCCTCCCTCCCTTCCTTCCTTCCTTCCTTCCTTCCTTCCTTCCTCCAACACATGTTTATTAGGGCCTCTAGCCCTGCCATAGTCTCATTAGGGGAAAGTAACTTATCCACCCATCCTTGTTTATCAAACTCTTTGAGGAAAAACTTGCTAAGATTGGAGATCCAAGAACTCTGGATGTGGACACTGAATGCCAGCCCTTGGATTCCCAGTGAAAGGTGTGGCCTGGAAAAGAGGTTTACATTGGTAAGCATCAGACAAGGTCTTTTTATAATGGAATGTTTACTTCAAAAATCATCTGTATTCTATGATTTAGAGGAGTATACATAGGTGAAAATTATGCATTTATTGATTTCAGTGTTCCACATTCTGGATTTGGCACCAATTTCAAGATTTGAATTCTTTTAAATTAATATAGATGGTGTACATTATTGTCTTTTCTTTTAATGCATTTAAGCAGTAAATGCATTAAAGCAGTAACCAAGTGACTATAGTTATTGTCTTCTGCAAAGAGTGAGTTTTTGTTATTTGATTATGTGTTTGAATATTTTGTATGCCTAGATATAGCTAACATTTCATTTTATAGATATTATACATTGTGGGTATTAAAGTAGTGATGTATTTATATTTTTCCCTGTAAAGTATTTATGTTCCTACATCAGGAAATTGAATCATGATTTTGTAACTTTCTTTAGTAAAAATAGCTAAGAGAGTTGTTTTGAAACTAGTGGGAGATGAACCATCTCTAATTCAACATTTTAATCATGGATACTTGCAGGGGTATCTTTTGGAATCCAAGTATTAAGAATAATTATTAGCTCCTGAAACAATGGGCATTAATTGTGTGTGTTTGTCCGTGTGTGCATGTGTGTGTGTGTGTGTGTGTGTGTGTGTGTGTGTGTGTGTGTGTGTTTATGTTCAATTCAAGAAATGGAGATTAAATGCACTCTATGTCCAAGAATCTGTGCCAGAGTCACAAAAGTCATCCATCAGCTTTCAGTCTACTTGGAGGGTGGGGAACATGTAACTAAGATGGTAGAAAGTCTAAGAAAGTCCCTTCATAGGTTGGAATAAATACTAAAGAGAATAAATAGGTTGGAATAAATACTAGAGAAGAGAATAAGTGCAATTTGTTGGAGGGCCCAGGATATGCACGAGGGAGATGATATTGAGATTATAAATATACACAGTTTGAGAAGGAATTAATTGCTTCCATGTTCTTTGCATTTTCATTACAGTATTTGTTTCATTCAGCTTTAGCATAGTTCATTATTTGTACTTGCTTCTTGACTAGTTTTAAAGCTTCTTGAGGACAGGGACCTTGTCTTAATCGTATTTGCTTCATATGCCTGCCATTCCTTTGCATCCTTTCATCTAATCTCCACGGCAGTTGCTAAACAAATGTTTGTTTAATTAAATTTAGCACTACTATGAAGAGAAAATTATTCAGCTCAGAGCTCTAATCTATACGGGTCAAAATACCTTTGATAAGAGTGTTTCAGATTAACAGATAAATCCTGTGAAGTAATTAACACTTTCCTTTGAAAAGCAATGTGGGCCCAGATAAAGTCAGAAGCTATGAAAATATTTTTGAGTAGCAAAGGGGATGTGGCAGGATATCCTTGTCTACAGATACACAGGGAAAAAAAGGTAAGTGGTGCTTGTAACAGTTAGATAGTACTGATGTACTTATTTTGTACCCATGAGTATAGATTTAGCTATTGCTTAGGATTAACTATAGTGCCCACCTCCCTATGCAAGGCTGTGTAATAAGGTATGAGTAGATACAGAAAACTTGGTTCATGCACACAAGGAGGTTTTCAAAGTATGTTTACCTCAGAAACATAATATCAGCATTGCTTCTCTTGCTTCTGCCTTCCCAGTTTCTCATTAGTTGATTCTCACTACCCAGCATCACCTATGTCCTGATTCTAAAGCTCATCCTGAGTGAGGCAGAAATATAGCCTCATTTTCACTATTCAGAAGGACTTGAAAATGAGTCCCACTCTTGGACCTGGGATCCAGGACCCAGGACCCAGGCAAGGGCGCTGGGCCACGTTGCTTTCTTGAGTCTTAACAGTTAGATTTGGAAGGGACACTGTTTTGTCATCACACTGCTGGAGTTGTAGTATTTGCTATTCTTTCGCTTTTATCTGGTCAGGCACCTTCCTTTTCCTGGACTTCCACCTTACCTCCCACTCTTCTGTCAGCCAGATCTCTCTGTCCATTTCCTTTGGCTCTCTGGCCCCAAACATCAACCTGCTTGGTTGCATTCACGGGGACAGCCCCCCCCCCCCCGCCATTATTCCCCTCTTCCAGCTCCCGAGAGTTCTCACTCTCCTCCTTTTAAATCTGCTGCTCGTGTGCGCTCCGTCAGACAGCTCACCCGGGAACTGTGCTGCGCCTTTTGGACTCCTTGGATTCTGCGTCTAGACAGCTGCCTTTCCCTGGGCCAGCCTCTGTAGCTGGCCAGATGCTGTGCTATCCCCATCACCACTCTTACCCTACCTGGTTTCTCTCCTCTTTCTTCCAGTCCCATGTTTCTGAGGTCTCTTCAAACGTAAAGCTCAAGTCCAGGTAGGTACTGCCACATCAGTCTTGTATTGAATGATGCTTCCAATCTAGATGAAATAGCAAGTATACATATGTATTCAACTGAAAATCCATCCTCTTTAAATACCAACTTTGTGTCCAAGCGTTGGTATTTCTTTCCATCCATCCCTCCATCCATCCATCCTTCCAACGGATATTTAGCAAGAAACTACTGAATTCAAGCCATCTGGCTCAAATGATGACTGGTAAATTTAAGCCATACAAAAACTCTGAAGATAAAACTCTGCTAGCTTCAGAGTTTCTGAGATGACAACATGAATTCTTTAAATTTTCTGCAACATAATTATGAGTTATAAATTCTAGACCATGAAAGTAACTTTGAGACTAAGTGTATTTTAAGTTCAAGTAATAAAAATATGATCTCCACTCTATTATATGGGATTTTAAAGCTAACTGTTATGTGTCAGGTACTTTACTTAGTTTATAAGTTTTATCATTATCCACAATTTAAGATATGAAAATAAAAAATGGAGGCTCAGAGAAAATTAAGTAACTTGTCCAAAGTCAATTGTCAGAAAGGAGTGGAGAAAGAGTAAAACTTAAGTATTTCCAGATCTAAAGTCCAGGTTCTTATATCTCACCGTATCACCTCTCTAATATTTAATAAAGATTAAAAGCAGCATTTGAATTTTTAGAATATGATTCTATTAGAATATTTTATTATTTTTTCTTTAAAAATGGTGCTTTTTAAAATTCACCCTGATAAATCTACCCTTACAAGGTAATGTTACATTGCCATCTCCAGCCCCAGCCCTGCCCCCAGTATTTGTTTAGCATTTACGTAATCAGGAATACAGCTAAAGAAAGGGGTTTGACCAGTAAAAGGAAACCACATGGCTTTACTTCTGCTCAGGAACTTTGCCTGTGGTACAGTATTTCTGCTCCTCACTCAAATTTTAATAGCTCTGAATTTTTGCCAAATTCTAACATGACCTTTATGTGGTCTCCCAGTCCATGGCAGCAAGTGGTGAGGATGATGAAGGCACATAACTGCAAGAAATCATAGCTGCTGTGTTTTGATGAGGAAAAGTGGGAAAACTATAATAGCAGGCAAAGGGACTAAGAAAACAGTATTTAAGAGACCATTTATTGTCAGACACTAAGTATACCTGCCTCAGTATGGCATTGTGGTATGATAATTGCCTCTTTACAACCATTTTGAAGGGAGCTGGTGCATAGGGACACACATACTGATGACTTTGGGAACCATGTGAAAAATTAAAATATATTGCAGCTCTTTTTCTTGGAAGGCAGGAAAGTATATGCTGCATATAAGGGTGCTGAAATCCAAAATGGTTTTAGGGCTTCAAGGAATGAGCTTCTATTACCTGAAAAATTCATTTGTTTGGAATATGCATCCCAGTGCTACCTCTTACCCTCTCTGTGACCTTAGGAAGTTTACTCAATTCTCGTAGACTGTTCCTATCTCTTTAAAATGAGGCTAATAGTAATGATGATAGGTCTGTTGTGAGGATTATATCAGATCAAGTGTTAACACAACTCCAGCATGTGGTAAGTACTGAAAAAAGAGTTTGCTATTAAATTTTAGGTTCTGTCCATTCACACTTTGCCCATGTTTTTACTTGGGTCCATGGATTTAGGTTTTTCGAGTTTCAGAGTTAAAAAAAATTCATCCTTAGAGGTGTGTTTATTAGGGAGTTTGCTTACAGTATCTTGAGATCCATCCTTGCCTGAGTTCCTTATTACTTCTTACAGTTACATGAGACTCACTTACATTTCTCATCTCTATTTTTCTCACCAGTCACTCCATAGGAACCACATGGCAGCCATGATCTAGTTTAAAGAGCACTAGGCCAGCCTCCAGAGACCCAGATTTCATTTTGTCTCTGCCAGTAACTCACTGTGTGAACTCGGATAAGCAGCTTAACTTCTCTGGGCTTTTTTAGTCTGAGTTACTCCCTAATGTTCTTATCACCTGCTTTTATAGTATTTTCTATCAGTCTTTGGAACTATTTAAATGCCTTCTTTGGATAACTTTAAATATATTCATACTATAGTGTTTAAGTATATGGACTCTGGGGTCAGTTTGACTAGCTCCAATACCCTTTGTGAGGGTAGATGAATTACCTAACTTGTCTGTACCTCTTTCTACTTATTTATAAAATGGAGGTGAAAGTATTACTTTGTAGGTTTGCTGTAAGTATTAAAAAAACTACTAATACACCTGCAGCATTTGAAATCATGCCTAGCATATAGTAAAAGCCCGAGAAGAGATATGGAGATGAAATCATTTTTAAAGAGCTGGCAATTTAGTGAGGAGATTAAAGCATACACCAATAACAAGGAGGAATATGATACATATTCAATAGAGGAGAAATTGTAGAGTCTGATGGAGCATGGAGGAGGGAGCAATTAATTTCAACTGAAAGGCCCAGGGAAGGGCTCATGAATTAGGTCCACTGTGGTCTAGGTATGGAGGAGTGAGCTGGATTCAAGGGAATGATTTCTTGGTGGAAGAAACAAGAGGAATCGGGTGAGAAAACACAGAAAGTACCTGATATGCAGCTCTCTTTAGCTGCAGTGTTGATGCTGAATGAGGGCGTGAACTGGGAGATGAAGCTGGGAGAGTGGTCTGGGATTAGATCAGCAAGAAGTTTAGTGCTTTGCTAAGGGGTACGGAGTTGACTCTACGGGCAGTAGGAAGCATTGAAGGCTATTGAAGCGATATGATACCATTTGTGAGTTAGGAGAAAGGCTCATGTGATTCTGTCAAGGAGAAATTAGAGGAGAGAGAAACTGGAGTCAGTTAGAGACCATTAGAATCGTCTAGTGAGAGATTGTGAGGGTCTAAATTGGAGAAGTGGTTGGGAGTGAAAAGAAGGGCTAGAACTGAAAGCTGGGAAAGTAGATGCTGTCTTGCAAATTCTCCCCGAACATTTTTCCTTTTTCTCCAAGCTATGGTTCCTCCTGTCCACCTACCCAGGTTCTGTGGAATTTCTTCTATGGTGATCCCGCTGTACTCAGTAACTCACGTGTACCTAACCACAGGGTTGAATGGCAAGACCTCAGTGAACTAGGAAGCCGACAGATTTTATTCTCACTTGTTTAAGGTAGGGGATATTTTAGAAGCAGGAGACAATCACACAACAAAGAGCTTTTGTGTAATTGAGAGGCTTCCAAGCAATAATTAATCTGAAAGTCTTCCTTTTCTTATAGGATACCGAACTATTGAGAGGTGCATTTGAACCTCTTCATTATATATCTGCAGTGGATACTGTGTAACAGTAATTTCGTGGGGCGCATTGTGTAATGCAGAATCTGTTGTATGGAGACATTGTCTTTCATCATTGCCTGGGTTTATGTAATAGCAAATATGAAAGGGAACATCTAGAGCAATAGAATTAACTATTATCAGTGGCATCTATGCATTGCAAGGCAGATGTTCTCTCTACTTGAAAGAGTACACTTTAAGCAATTGAAGGTCACTGGGATTCTCTTTAATTAGTCATACCTGGTCTGACAAAAGAAGGTGAAGTTCATGAATCTGTGTGAAATGCGAATCAGAAACCAATCAGTGAGCACCGATGAAACAGAATAACAAAAGAAGATCAGAACCAGGTAGAAACATAAAGTTAACAACTTTAGAGAGACAGCAAGGCCCTGATGAGAAGAGATTGCTATAGTATTGTTCTGGGCTTCATTAACAATTATTCTGCATTGACATGTATGATTATGTAGGTATATATACATCTGTACATATAGATATATGCATAGATGTATACATAGATATACATACATATATACATGGTATATATCTATGCACGTACATCAGTGATGAAAAATTCATTCAACAAATGTTTACTTAACACTGTGTGCTAGACACTCTCCTAGGTACTGAGGATAAAACAGTCAACAAAAACAGACCAGGTCCTGAAGAGCTTATATTCTAGTAGGAGAAACAGACAATAAATATATATCGAATCAGGAGATGATAAGCTCTAAGAATAAAAATAGAGAACATGTTAGGGGGGCAGAGAATGAAAGGCAGAGGGAGGGTTGTGTTTCATATAGTATGTTTATAGTAAGGAAAGGCCTCCTTAGTGTGGTGATATCTGAGCCAAGAATTGAAGAAGGCTTGCAGAGATCTGGGAAGGAAAAGTGGTCCAGCCAGAGAGGACAGGAAGTACAAAGCCCTGAGATGAGATGTCTTGGTATTTCTGAGGAACAGCAATAAGGCAAGGTAGTGGGAGCAGAGAAAGGTAGAGGAGATGCTAGGAGACAAGGTCAGAGGAACAGCTAAGTCTTTCAGGCCCTTGTAGGACATAGTAAGGACTTGGATTTTATTCTGAGTGAAGGAAGCTTCTAGAAGCATATTATTAGTATGTATGCTAACCACATAGAGTTAATTTTATAACTTGCATCTAATTCTTCATGATCCTATTTTTACATCTAAACATTCCTAAAATAAGAGATGTCCCCATCTAGTCCTCTTTTGTCTTGTTTGCCTTCTTCCTGTCAACAATGCCCCAGCACACTGCAGAGGAGGCTCTGGATGCTGTCCTGGGTTCTGCCACTGTATCCTTGGGTAGCTTTAGTAAAACACTCTTTTTTTTTTTTTTTATCTTTATTGGAGTGTAATTGCTTTACAATGTTGTGTTAGTCTCTGCTGTACAACAAAGTGAATCAGCTGTATGTATACATATATCCCCATATCCCCTCCCTCTTGAGCCTCCCTCCCACCCTCCCTATCTCACTCTTCTAGGTCGTCACAAAGCATCAAGCTGATCTCCCTATGCTGTGCAGAAGCTTCCCACTAGCTATCTATTTTACATTTGGTAGTGCATATATGTCAATGCTACTCTCTCACTTTGTCCCAGCTTCCCATTCCCCTGCTGTGTCCTCGACTCCATTCTCTATGCCTGCGTCTTTATTCCTGCACTGCCACTAGGTTCATCAGTACCATTTAAAAATTAATTAATTAATTAATTAATCTTGGCTGTGTTGGGTCTTCGTTGCCGTGCACGGGCTTTCTCTGGTTGCGGTGAGTGGGGGCTACTCTTCGTTGTGGTGCACGGGCTTCTCATTGTGGTGGCTTCTCTTGCTGTGGAGCGTAGGCTCTAGCTGTGTGGTCTTCAATAGTTGTGGCATGCAGGCTCAGTAGTTGTGGCTCGCGGGCTCTAGAGCTGGCAGGCTCAATAGTTGTGGCGTACAGGCTTAGTTGCTCCACGGCATGTGGGATCTTCCCGGACCAGGGCTTGAGCCCAAGTCCCCTGCATTGGCAGGCAGAGTCCCAACCACTGTGCCACAAGGGAAGTCCCAGTACCCTTTTTTTAGATTCCTATATATGCATAAGCATACGGTATTTGTTTTTATCTATCTGACTTACTTCACTCTGTATGGCAGACTCTAGGTGCACCCACCTCACTACAAATAACTCAATTTCATTCCTTTTTATGGCTGAGTAATATTCCATTGTATATATGTAGCACATCTTCTTTATCCATTCATCTGTTGATGGACATTTAGGTTGCTTCCATGTCCTGGCTATTGTAAATAGTGCTGCAATGAACATTGTGGTACATGACTCTTTTTGAATTATGGTTTTCTCAGGGTATATGCCCACTAGTGGGATTGCTGGGTCATATGGTAGTTCTATTTTTAGTTTTTTAAGGAACCTCCATACTGTTTTCCATAGTGGCTGTATCAATTTACATTCCCACCAATAGTGCAGGAGGGTTCCCTTTTCTCCACACCCTCTCCAGCATTTATTGTTTGTAGATTTTTTCATGATGGCCATTCTGACCAGTGTGAGGTGATATCTCATTGTGATTTTGATTTGCATTTCTCTAATGATTAGTGATGCTGAGCATCTTTTCATGTGTTTGTTGGCAATCTGTATGTCTTCTTTGGACAAATGTCTATTTAAATCTTCTGCCCATTTTTGGACTGGGTTGTAAGACACTCAGAACTTAGTTCTCCTACCAAGAAAATAGGAGTACTCTCACCAAATTCACTTAATTAATGATTTAACAAGAAAAAAAAGAAATAAAATAATACCCAAACTCATGATCTTATAATATTCTTTGTCTTTACATAATTGCCACAGGGCTTAGCATGTAGTAGGTATGCAATAAAAACTGACGGAATTGAATTAGAAAGGTAAAATGGGAGAATATGTAAAATGCTCTCCAAGTTTCTTTAGGGCTAATATAATTTTATTTGCTCAGCTCAAAATATACTCTTTCTGGGGAGCATGACTCTTGATAGCCAGAAAGTGAGTTATTTTTGTTTTCCTAATGCTTTTATGACACTCTTTTTAAAGAGTTTATTTAATTCTTTAAGTTAGAGAATGAAATGGTTCATTCTGCTTAGATTGGACTTTTGATGATGCTACAGATAATATATATATAATTATTCCTTTCACAAAATTTCACCAAGAATCTTAGCACATGCCTTCTCTTATAAAGCTCTGCAGAAAGTTACATGATACTTCTTTTGTGTCCTTTGAGTTTAGCTTTTTTGATAAATTGTTTGCAAAAATGGTCTGGAATTCTTCCTCTTTCTATAAGCATGCCCTTTTGTGATGTGACTTTGCAGCAACTGCCATCAAGAGGTGGTATCAATTTCTCTACCACTTGAATCTGGGCTTGCTTTGCCAGTGGGACATTAGCACATATGATGCAAGTAGAACATTCAAAAATATAGCACACGGGACCCTCCCTAGCTGCTCTTGGTAACCCTGTTACTACTACTATGTGGATAAGCTCAGGCTTACTTGCTGGATGATGAGTAACATATGACCAGTTACTTTTTTTGCTGCTGGCAATAGACAGGCAACCACAAGACATGCCAATGAGGCTATTGTCAGCTAACTGACACATGATTGAGTCTGACCAACAACATGTGGACCAGAGATGAATGGTGTCAGCTGAGCCTAACCCAAATTGCTAATCCACAGAACTGTGAGCAAATAAATGTTTTAAGTGCTAAGTTTGGGACAGAAAAATCTAACTGATAGAGCTCATATCCCTATTTGTTTATATTCTGTGAACCCCAAAGTGTATTTTCTTTTTGCTTCTCTTTTCTTCAAAACACACACTGTGGGAGAGACATAAGGCTTCTGATCATGAGTGCCAACGTATGGCAGGGGGTTAGTTTCCCCCCACACCACCAAACAATTCTCCGACACCAGCTGGGTGTCCTACAATTCAACTGAATTCTGACACCACTACTTGGAGACAGCATCAAATTCCACAGATTAAGGGCTCAGTCCCACAAGACTGTCCTCCACCTCAGATGCCACTTGCAAATCCAGGTTGTTACTTGTACTTCTGACCAACTGGCCATAAACCAGAAGTTCTCATGACTTCATCCACGGGTTCAATAAATTTGTTCAAGTGGTTTGCAGAACTCAGGAAACCCATTCACTCAGATTACCAGATTATTACAAAGGATATTAAAGGATACAAATCAATAGCCAAATGAAGAGATACTTAGGGCAAGGTACCAAACAAAGGAGTTGCTCTCCCGCGGAGTTTGGGCTCAGCATAGTGGCATGTGGAATGTTTTGATTCACCAACCTGGAAGCTTTCTGAACTGCTTGCTTTTGAGTTTTCATGGAGGCTTCATTACATAGACATGAATGATTAAATCATTGCCCATTGGTAGTTGATTCAACCTCCAGCTCCTTTCCTGTCCCCAGAAATCAGAGGGGGTGGGACAGAAAGTTCCACCCCTTTATCTAAGGTTGGTTCCCCTGGCAACCAGCCCCCATCTTTAGGTGCTTTGTAAAAGTCACCTTATTAACATAAACCCAATTGTGGTGAAAAGGGGCTTGTTAGGAACAACAAGACACCCATTTCACCTTTATGGCTCTGAAGTGATTTTAGGAAGAGGACAAGAGACCAAAGATACTCCCATTGCTCTTATAGCTCAGGAAATTCCAAGGCTTTTGGGAGCTGTGAGCCAGGAACCATGGACAAAGATCAAGTACATCAGAGAAATATATTTTGGTCATCTGAGTAATATAGATATATATTTCTTATATCACAGTGTTGGTTAGACAGCTAGTCCCCCAACATCCACTTTTTACTTTTTCTTTATTAATAGACCTCCCCACTTCCTCTACTTCCTCATATTTGAGTTTTATCTGGGCACACAGCTGTCTAGCTTAGACTAAATTTCCCAACTTCTCTTGTGGCTAAGGTGTGGTCACGTGACAAAGTTTTGTCCAGTGGGCTGTGAGTGGGAGAAATGTGTGGTTAGAAAGCTGCTTGTTCTTCACTCTCTCTTCCTTCCTCTCATTTTCCCAGGCTGGCATATTGAGTCACCTTAGACCCAGAGATGGAAGCCACATGTTAAGGGTAGCAGAGATAACCCACCAGCCCAGGTCCCAGAATGACTTTGCAAATCAGATCTAGTTACCCATCCTGAACCACTTGCCTACCGCTGGTGTGTTACAAGAGAGAAAAATAAACTTCTGTGTTAAGTATGCCACTATATTTTCAGGTCTCTTTATTATAGCAGCTTGACTTTTACCCTAACTCATCAAACACATAAACACACACTGCCTAATACAGTACTTAGAACTCAGGAGCTCAGTAAGTGCTAGATTCATGCACTTATTCAATAACAGTGACTGAGCTCCTATTGTGTATTAGGCAGAAAGTTGCACAGATAATTGCTTTTTTTTTTGGTCGGGAGCTAACAAATGAGAAGGGAAAGATAGAAAAAAATTAACATAAAAGGGAAATTAAAGGTGATGAGAACTGTAACAGAGGACTCTGTTAGGGGTGGTATCCAGAGAAAATGAAAGGATTTGGACATCTCTTAAAAGTTTGCCACAGTAGGATGAAACACAAATCATGAAACGAAGCATCCATTCAACGCAACTGTACAATTTCTTTCACAGAGTTTGGAGCCTCCTCTCACTTGTTTCTGGGTCACTGACCTTGAGCTGGGGCGGGGGTAGGGGATGGCTACTGGCTTACTGTTTTCTCACTTCAGACTTCCAACACTAGCTTTTCAAAGGGTTTTGTGTGTCGAGTGTAGGGGTGGCAGTAGGGACGAAAGTTAGGTTTAGAGGATTACTGACAATCCTGTAATAACTTTTGAAATAGCTTTTCAGATCAATTCCCATTCATTTCCAACTTTACAGAGAAAAGAGGACCAGGGAAGGATCAACAGTTATGAGAAAAACTAAGGAAAAAACTTCACTCACCACAACTGGAAATGGAAGATATCTCTTTATTCTCATATCCCATTTTCTTTTCCCCACCATCTCCTGTGGTTTATTTGTGTTTTCCTCCTATCATCCAGAATGGTTTTTATTTTATATTGAGAATATCCTGCGAAGAAGATACTAAGTGAGAAATCATTGCAAAAGTTCCAGAAGAGAACATATATAATATCCTGGGTGTTAACTAAGAGATGCTAAGCATGAAGAAGAAATTGTGTCAAATTAGGTAGTCCTATCTGTTTTGTCTAATTGCACAAAATCTCCTGTCATGCTCATTTGCAGTAGTGTTGTTTTTTATTTTGAGTTATAATGGCCTTGCTTTTTATGAATAACTTGCCCAAATGTGGCCTACATTTTAAAAATACCTTTCATTTTCAGGTTGTAGGGTATATGGCTTAATACAAATCATTCATCCTCTGTAAGCCTCAGTTTCCTCATCTGTAAAATAACTAGATGATCTCTGAAATCTCCTTTGGGCCCCAAATTCCACACTTTGAATTCCCTTATAAACGTTGATTAAAGTCTGGTGACAACTGTAGCTACAATGACAATAGAATAATGAAGCATATTAACATTAGTGTTAATGCAGTAATCAGCTGTGTTTTGTTCCATATGGCAATTTATTTCAACAATTAAGCCAAACTCCATCTGTTTTGGCATACACAATTTTTCAGACGGGTTCCTGAACCACATCTCTGGAAATCATTTCATGTTTTTCAAATATTGCTACCATCAATAAATGACAACTGTGCAGAATCTTTCCGATTAAAAAAAAAAAATCACTGATGCCAAAGCCCATCTTATTTGACAAAGCGATTGTTTTGCTTATTTGACCTTACAGATATGTTGCACGGTCTAATCAATAGACCCAGAACAGGAAGATAGATCTCGGTGTCAGCATGGAGGGAACATGCATGGGGTGCTGGATTCTAGATCAGGTAAAGCAAACCTCAACACTGTCTGCAGTGGATTTCAATTTTTCTGACCTGAGGATCCTGTTGGGATAGGATGTTCCTCAATCTGTGACAGAGACAAGACAAATGGTACATTCCACACATCTGGCAGGGGTGCCTTTCTTTGGCTTGGGTTGAGCTGCATTGACAGAATAGCAATAGGGAACATTTGTCTTTATCTTTATAACACTTGACAAGAAGCATGATTACTGCTGTAAGGGTATCAAAATAAAGAAAAAATGGGCTGTCCAAGAGCCCTGTTATTTATCACATTCAGAAACGCTAACCCAGACTAGCAGGTTAGAAATTCCTTGTCAAATTGCCTCTAAAAATCATATTTTCCTCCCAAGATAGTATGTGAAACCCATGGATCTCACCTGTGTTCCCCACCCCCTGTTTTTGCATGTTGGGGACAGTCCCCTCCTGGCCCAAGCTGTCCCTCCATAGCCTGGGAGTTGCTTCCATGTGGCTCATTGCATGTCCCAGCCTGACAATATGCACACCATTCCCTGCATGTACAGGAAAAACAGGAAAAAAAAAAAAAAAAAACCCTGCTAGCTGGCAGCTTATTAACAATTATTGAATGTATACAGCAAAAATTCGATTTATTTTGCAGCAAGTGTTAGGATGTCTCCAGGCAAATTAGAGCCGGAGCTGACTTTGTTCAACCCCTTTATTTATTTTCCCGTTCCTTGTTTCCTAATTAGGCAGGCTTTCTTCTGCTTCACAAACACACTCTCTGCCTAAATCATTTCAGGTCTATTGAATCCTGAGCACAATGGGCTTATACATTCATATTAATACCTTGATAAGGAGGTATAATCCACCCTTTTGCATAAAGCCGCCAAATAACTTCAAGAATGATTCTAAATGCCTTTATGACACAGTATGTATTTTCCTAGTCTGAATTGTGGGGTCCTGCATGTGCTATAGCCAATGAATTTTCCAAAGAAGTTGTGAACAGTAGATGGGTCTAAGAGGTGTTTGCTTTGAAAGGCCTCCTCCTTCAGTGTATGGCACCAAAGTCTTTTTTTTTTTTTTTTTCTTCGAAGTGTTCTCTTTCAGCAGGCACTTGCTCACAGTTCCTCATGAAGAGCAATTCAAGAATTAAATCAATGGCCATGTCCTAAAGTTTGTTTGGAATTCAACATTTTATTTGGACTTAGCATTCTTTTGCAGGGTTTAGAGCAGTTCTCAACCTTGGCTGTCCATTAGAATCATATGAGGAGCTTTAAAAAAATGTTGATGCCCAAACCCCTTCCCAAACCAATTGAATTAGAATATCAGAGGGTGGGACCAGGGCACTGGCATTTCTAAAAGGCTCTCCAGGTGATTCTAATGGGCAGCAAAGTTTAAAAGCCATTGGTTTGTAGGGTTTTTATCATTAGAATATATCTAGAGAAATCTTGTTCAGTCATTCAGTAAGTATTTGAATGACTGCTATCCATTAGGAAAAAGACTATGCACCTTTATGTCTTGGGGGTTCAAAGACATAAAGGAATTTCTATGTTCTCAAATTAGCTGGTAAGTTAATAGAGGCCATGAGGTTTTCATTCTTTCCACACATATTGATCCTATTGTGTGTTACAAGCACTGGGGAGTCAGCCGAATCCAAGACAGACAAGGTCTCTGCTCTCATTGAGTTTGCATTCCAGTAAACACATTTTAAAAATAGGTACTGATGATGGAATCCCCTGGTGGTCCAGTGGTTAGAATTTGGCGCTTTCACTGCCAGGGCTGGGGTTCAATTCCTGGTCAGAGAACTAATATCCCATAAGCTTCACTGCATGGCCAAAAAAAAAAAAAAAAGTACTGGTGAGCTCTATAAAGAAGTGAATACAGAGGTAATATGATAGAAAGTGGCTGGGACAGGGGAAGGGTTCTGGGATGCTTCTCTGAGCATCAGGCCTGAATGATGTGGAAAAACCAATCAAATGAAGATCTTGAGGGATTGAGTCCTGGGCAGAAGCAACACCAGTGCCAAAGTCTTGAGGTAGGAGCTAGCAACTGCATGGAGCAGAAAGAAGCCAAAGTCCTCAGAGGAGGTGAGAGTCAGAGATGAGGTTAGAGGTAGATAGGGGGCGTGAACATGCTGCACAAAGGTAACCTTACAGAGAGAAGAAAGCAGGCAAGAGTTGGAGGTGCAGATTAATGGTTCTGAGCATTAAGAGAGAAAGGACTATTGCTCTTGTAGGGCCATTGGGTGTTCATAGAAAAGGTGGTTTTGAATTGTACCTTGAAGGAGATTGCCTGAGAAGCTGGAGGGGAAAAACATTTAAAATAGAGGTATTTCTCTGTAAAGACATAGAAGGTATGACAGTCTAGAGTATGAACAGAGAATAGCAGATTGTCCAGCTTGACTGGAATGGATACATGAAGCAGTAATGGGAGCTTAGAAATTGGGATAATAAGGGACTTTGTATGTTGAGAGCTTGGACTTTATGCTAAAGACAGATGGAAACCCAAATATATTTTATGCTTATTTCTTCATCCTTATATCTGGCCAATTCCTGCCTCTCTCCTTGTATCCCAGCAACTCCAAACTTCTCCTAAGCACCCCACATCCCATACATACATACTTACAGCACCATGACAGTTGGGTCTTTGTGATTGTCATGCCCTCTGTTCAGAATATTTTTCCCATACCCTTGGGCTCCTCCTTGTCAGCTAGTCAATCTGCTGCTCAGTCGTTGAGTTAGCCACAGTTCCTTCAGGAAGGTGTCTCCGACCTTCCTTGTTGACTCCATAAAATGAGAGGCATATTTCCTTAAGGGCACTTGCCATGCTGGGTCACTCATTCTTGAGTGCTAGAAAGCAGCTCTTTATAGAGTGTTAGGTACTGTTCTGGGTGCTTGCATTACACTCTAATTGATAGATGGGCAAGAAACACTGAACATAACAAATAAGCAAATTATATAGTTTGTTATAAGATAGTAAGTATGGTAGGAAAAAGTAGTTCAGGATATGGGTGTGGTGCAGGAGGGTAGATTAAAAGGTCAGTAGGTCTAACTGAGAAAGCAAAATCTGAGCAGAGATTTAGATTGAACAACTATTCCAGTTTGCATGAGGCGGAGTCATTTCCTGGGATGCAGGATTTCTAGTACTGAAACTAGGATAGTCCTGGGCAAACCAGGATGGTTGGTCACTCTGGAACAGTTTGTTAATATTTGTCCTATCTACTAGTTTACACAGCTTGAGGATAGGTTCTAGAGGGGCAGTGTAACATAGCTTAGATTACAGGCTTTGGAGTCAGACTGGCTGGATTCAAACTATGGCTCAGCCATTTGTTGACATTGTGACCTTGGACTAATAAGATTTTTAACCTCCCTGAGATTTTGCTTCTTCATATATGAAATGGAAGTAGCTGGTACAGAATAAACAGTCAATAAGTGTTGCTGTTATTATTATTCATAGTGCCTAGCATGGTCCTTGGGGGCAGTTACTCCTCAATAGATGTTTATTGAAGGAACAGATGAATAAATGACAATCTACATGTACCAGGCACTGGGCTAATCTCTGGACGTACAAAAATGAATAAGGTATGATTTCTGCCTTCAAGAAGATCACAGTCCAGCAGGGGAGACAAACATGCAAACACCATATTTTGTCATACAACTGTGGTCTTTCCCCACTGTTGCAATCCTTATTATCCTTCCATGATGTACTCTTGTTTTTTTTTGTAGGGCATATAACCTTCTAATATACTACATAATATTCTTCTTTTTTCCTACATAGTATTCTTATGTGTCACAATTATTCCCACTGGAATGCAGCTTCTTAAAGGCAGGGACCTTGGTTTTGCTCATTGAGATGTCCCAAGTGCCTGGAAGAGTACCTGGCACCAAGCAGATGCTCAGTAATGTTTGGTGACTTAATGAATGGAAGTTCCATTTCATGTGATAAGAGCTTTAAAGAGGTATGTACAAGGTGTGGATGATTCCTTCTTTTGGACAGAGTCAGGGAAGATTCCACAGACAATGTGGTGTTTTATGTTGACCTTGAAGGATTTATAGTGTTTCTTTAGGAGGAAAAGTAGGATGGTATTTCAGGCTCAGAGGCCAGCAAGAAGGCCTCCTAGAGCCAGGAGAGCCAGGAGAATGCAGGGTCATGGAAGGCAGAGAGAGGGATTAAGGGGGTGACTTTAAGAGAACCTGAAGCAGTTGAACACGGGGGAGGTTTAGAAGACGTTTCAGCATGCTGCTGGAAAATGGATCAAAGGATGAAGCAGTGTGTGGAGACCAGTGTGTAGTTCCTCAAGAATGTGGCTGAAGATGAGCTGGTAACTTGAGAGAGGACGATCTTAATTTTTAGTGAAGTAAGATCACTTGAGCATGTTAGTAGCCAACAGAAGAGGCAACAGAATAGACATAGAAGAGGGCACAATTGATGTAGTGAAGTTCTAGAAGGGATAAGAAGGGATGAAATTGAGAGGACAGAGAGAGAGTTTGCTCATTCGTTTTCAGAAACTAGAGGTAGGGAGGGGAGGATGGGCATTTTATCACTTTTGTGGAACCCAATAATGATTCATCATGGAAGATGGTATTGTTATAGAAACTGAGTCATTGGCAACTAAATTGAATTCTGTTACCTCACTTTATGTTGGATGACAGTTAAGACATATGGCAACTTTCTTCAGGGGAAGTGTTTAGAAAAAAATAATTTTTTTAATTGTTAGAAAACACAGAGCATTGTATTGGAATTTTCTGACGAACTCAGAATTTACAAAACACCATTTATGTTTCCAACCATTGTTAAAAATGATTGCATTTTTTTCTTTCATGAGAATGATAAATTGAAAGAACATTTTGTTTTTAAAATTTTGAAGTGATTCAGAAGCTTCTCCAAATTTTAATTAGAATTATCCTGAGTTGCACAGGTAGATATAGATGGTGTAAGGAATTGGGATTTATGGGTATGGAATTTAGGATGTCCATGGAGAGAGCCTTTTTTTCCAAAAAAAACTCCCCAATTCCAGTTGTAGCAAAACTATTTGTGAATTGAGGATTTCAGTTATTTAGCTTTTACTTATTTTTGACTTTTGTATTACATGCGAAAATTAACTTCTAGAAATTAGGAAATGGAAGATTATAATAATGAGTAACCGGGTTTTGCAATTTAAATTTCTGCTTATAAATTTTGTATTGGGTGGGTAATCTTTATATTCTGCCATCAGCCAAAGAAGTGGGTTGTCTCTGAATATAACTATTATATTATCAGACATAATAGTCTTTTCCTCAAGGGCAATTTCTCAAACAAATGATTTCAAAATCAATAAACACCCTGTAGCCTCCTGTTTCAGAATTTACTTATTCATGAGATGCTTATCTCTCTGTAAATTCCCAGGAAGAATTCTTATTGCTTAATCTCACCATATTGGATTGAATGTTTATCAGTTTAAAATTAGTTCTTATTAAATTTTCTTGGCAACTTTGTAACCGTCTCAGGGGTTTCTCCCCTAGAGAGTTATACTTACTTTTAAATCTTACATGAGTAGAAACTCATTTTAACATCCTAAAAATCATTAAACATTGGCCTGCCCATTTATAATGGGTTGCGTTTCAATATAAGTTGGGGCAAAGGCCATATGCCTGCAAACAGTGCTTTTTAAAGAGACTATTTTGTATGGCTGCATGTTTTCATTATTAGACACTGACAGTCTCCATCACTGACAGGCAGTGACAAATTGAAAGCTGAAGCCGGGTAGAGGCTGGTGTAGGTATCTTCTCATTTTTCACCTTGAAGGCTGTTTCTGCTGTCCTTTTGTTTGGTCACAGTATCATTAGTAGCTTCTTTCCAAATCTAGGGATGTGATTGGATGTCTGTGGAATTATATTACCACATACATGGCTAGGTAACTAAAGAGTAATGGATGGTCTGCTCTGACCGCCTGGTTGTGAGAGAGGATGCCTGTTCAAGATGGCGAGCACCTCAGAAATAATGCTCTGCTGTGGGCTCATTTGAATAATCTCTCCACTCATTAAACACAGCTGCAAGGCAAGAGGCAGCAGAGTTCAAAAGGCAAGCCAAGGGAATATATTAGTAATAGAATTATAGTTTAAGCCTTAAGGCATGTTTCCACAATATTTTTGTACTCCATTAATTACAGCTAGAACACTTTTGTCACTTACTAAAAAAAAGGAGGAATATTTTGACTAAGAAACCTAAGTAAAATGTATATGTTTTATAAAAGTGTTAGGTAGGCTGCAATTAAATTTTAAGACAAACTCTGGAAGTTATCCAAGAAGTCATTTCCTTATTGTATAATTTAAATCCCTGGTGAGCTGGGATTAGAAACCGTCGGTACAATTTAGCTTCCAGAGTCACTTTACCCTCCACACCGTACGCGGGTGTCTTCATACAGCCTTCTGTGTGAGGATAGCTGTGTGAGTGTGTGTGTGTGTGTGTGTGTGTGTGTGTGTGTGTGCGTGCGCGTGTGCCTTCATCTGTTGGGTGATTTCTGGTCTAAATCCCAGAATGCCTCTTACTCATATCCACTCAGAACATCACATTTATTATAGGGATAGAAAATATTTAATGGAAGAGAGAAAATAGTGGAAATAAAAGGTGGAAACAAAAAGCCAAAGTTTCCTTTGGAAGGCTTTACTGGCAGTTTTTCTCCTGTTTTTGAAGTTCAGCGTCACTTTGGGCTCTTCTAGAGTTGCAGGCTCTCAGATCTTGTTTTTGCTCTTGATATATCCCCACCCCTAATCTCATCCACCACACCATCTTGCCTGGATGACTCACCAGCATGACTTTTTAAGATATTAGGAATTTGATGTATTTAAATTCTGAATGGTTTAACTCTGAATCCAAGTCTATATCTTCCCTAGGGTCGGGAATTGAATTGAGTTTTATTACCCCAGGGAAGCATGTCCTCTTCCAATACAAAAGCAAATGGCTTTAACTTTGTCACAGAGTTTCTATAAGGATTTTAAGGATATATTGAATTCCAAGGGTGGACAACTCCATTCTTTCTCCTCTCCTCACACACCTGTGTCAGTTGACAAAAACTAGGGGTAGATGTAGCACAATCAGAGGATGTAGAGAGATTTTAGTTCTCCGTTTTCTCTCTCATTTCCTTATTAAGCTCTTCCTAAGGCATGATGCAAAGTGGTGAGCCAAAGAGGTTTTTTGTTTTGTTTTGTTTTTCTAGGCATCTTATTCATCTAGCATTGTTTGAATAAACAGTTCTTCGCAAGTGAATTTTCCTGATAACTGAATATAGCAGGTTGAAGAAGAGTAAACTGTTAATTTGTCACTTGCTTTCAGATTGGATCTCTGACTCTATCTATGTGACTTTGTATGTGTTCAATGATAGGTAAGCAGCGAGTGTGGTAGGCTGAAAAATGGGCCCCCTACATCCTAACCCCTCGAGCCTGTGACTATTATCTTACTGGGCTCAAAAAAGGGTCTTTATGCATGTGATTAAGTTAAGAATCTTGAGATGGGGAGATATCCTGGATTTTCCAGTTAGGCCCTAAATGCAATCACATGTATCCTTATATGACGAAGGCAGTGGAAAACTTGACACATACAGAGGAGAAGCTGGTGTGGAGGTGGAGCAGAAGGATTTCAAGATACTGGCCTTGAAGATTGGAGTGATGTGGCCGCAAGCCAAAGAATGCCAGCAGCCACCAGAAACTGGAAGAGGCAAGGAAAGAATTTTTCCCTAGAGTCTCTGGAGGGAGTGTGATCCTGATGACACCTTGATTTTGCCCCAGTGATACTGATTTAGGGCTTTTGGCCTTCAGAACTGTGAGATAATAAATTTCTATTATTTTAAGCCAATAAGAATGTGGTAATTTTTTATAGCAGCGACAGGAAACAAATAGAGTAAGGAACTCACAGAACATCCAAACACTGGGGCCTACCAGCCAGGCAAATGAACGTCCACAGTGTCTAAAAGTTCCATTTTTGCAAATTATCTTCTAGGCTAGTTGGAATAGTACAGCTGCCTCTTTCAAACTCAGCATTCATAAGCACAAAATATTTAGCAGAAGGAAAATAAGCCTACTGATTTTTTTTTTTTTTTTTTTGCGGTACGCAGGCCTCTCCCTGGTGGGGCCTCTCACCCTGCCGAG
>NW_006794332.1:1078587-1106194 GCF_000442215.2 Lipotes vexillifer | reverse complement strand
CCCGTGTCCCCTGCATCGGCAGGCGGACTCTCAACCACTGCGCCACCAGGGAAGCCCAGCCTACTGATTTAAAGGCGATAGACCAAAAGGAAAATATAGACTTGGTACCCATTAGCTCATTCCTTCCTCTTATTTTTGGCCTAAAGGTACAAGTTCTTACAACCTGGATGTTCTTTATCAGAAAGGACGTAGATGGCGTTAGATATGATACAAATAACTCTACTTGGCTGAAGATCCGGCTGCTGCTATGTTCCCATCGTTAGTTGCTTGCCATGTTCTTGTAGAAGTCATGAGTTGTTAACTTTGGTCTCAGAGTATCAGGTAGTCTAGCAAGATCCACACCACAGCATTCGCACCCCTAAATGAGGCTCTGATCTCTCACTGATCCTCAGGGAATAAAAGCAGCCCTAGTGTTTTAAACATCCTTTTCATCAAGACTGTTAAGTCAGAAGGGCAGAGATGATCTTTCTCATTGGTCAGTTTTCTCCTAAGACATCTTACTGTTGGCTCCACTAGCTCCATTTCACTTAGGGAGATAAGCTGCATAAAGAGAATACATCAAAACATCTCTTTGGCTAGACTGATGAAGCTAGAATAATATGTATCTTCTAAGCAGAAGAATCTGAACCATTGGACTGTTAACATATCTGTGTGGCTTTACTTCTCTCTGGAGAGTAAGAAAGTTGGATCTTTCGCTGGACAATCTCGATAGCAGAGGCAATGCCTATTTTACATTTTATTCTTCAAGTTTGGAAATCATGAACAGAACTTTAAGAACTATTCCATGTATCTCTAAACATAACTACTACCTAGGTAGCAAGACCTCACTAGTTTAGAATAATGATGTGAGGGTGGAGGAGGCCATCAGCAGCTGATAATATAGTTGTGGGAAATTTTTAAAGAAGAGCACTTTGGTGTCAACTAGAATACATACTAGACAGAAAGATATAAATGTACGCTAGTCAGTGGAGTAAAGCAAGTTGAATTTAAAAATTCTTTCACACTGGATCAAAAAGATAAAAGTCATTTAATATGCAAAAATGTATTATGTCTCTTCAGTGGTCTAATCTAACACATCTGGAAGCAAGTGCATGAAGAAATCTTTCATTTCAAGAGCTTTTGGTTCTATATAACTACTGATTTTAAACTAGGTTCCCTCACCAGTGAAACAAACCCCCAAAAGGTTTTCCAGGAATGTATTATTTTGACCTTCCATAATAGATAAAATGGGCAGACACCACGTTTGAGGATCAAAATATCTGTCCTTTCATTTAGAACTGAGCTTATCTAAGCATCATTTTCACATACTGCCTGTTTATTCCCCTCCTTTCGAACTTGAACTCAATACAATTTTTCTTCTCGATTCCATCAGAATTGTTCTTGGAAAGAAGAGCAGTGATGTAGTTGCTAAACCCACTGGACTATTTTACTCCTTATTTTATTAACTTGGAAGAAGAGTGTGATCTGGTCTCTGCAGTGAACCCAGTAACACAGCTTGCCATCTGCCCTAAGAAGAATTCTGCTGGACTGGAACAATTATGGCCTGAAGCCTCCATCACCCTGATCATTGAGCCAAGCCTGATAAAACTCCCTGTTCTCCTTTCAGGACCTCTTCTGGGCAGGGCCAGTGCTTTGGATGAGAGTAAGACAGAGCAATGTAAGCTCTGATCCCAGAGTAACCCATCTAAGTTCTGATCCAAGTCAATTTCCTGGGGCACCAGGGGAAGTCCATGGTTCCTTCGGGCCAATTGCTAGAAACATGAAATAACTATATTATTTCATAGAGCCTAGGGCACTTTTTATTTCTTTCTTTCTTTATTTTTCTCACATTTTAACATCTTTTACAGTCCATAACATTTCAAATCACCGTTAGCCTGGATTGACAGTGACTTCTTACCTGAAAAATTTGAATTTCCGGGGGTGGGGGGAGACCTTCAAGATGGAGGAGGAGACCTTCAGGACGCGGAGATCACCTTCCTGCCCACAGATACATCAGAAATACATCTACATGTGGAACAGCCCCTACTGAACACCTACCGAATGCTGGCAGAAGACCTCAGACCTCCCAAAAAGGCAAGAAACTCCCCACATACCTGGGTAGGGCAAAAGAAAAAACAGAGAAAAAGAATAGAGACAGGACCTGCACCAGTGGGAGGGAGCTGTGACGGAGGAAAGGTTTCCACACACTAGGAAGCCCCTTCGCGGGCGGAGACTGCGGGTGGCGGAGGGGGGGAGCTTCGGAGCCAGGAGGAGAGCGCAGCCACAGGGGTGCGGAGGGCAAAGCGGAGAGATTCCCGCACAGAGGGTCGGCGCCGACCGGCGCTCACCAGCCCCAGAGGTTTGTCCGCTCACCCGCCGGGGCGGTTGGGGGCTGGGAGCTGAGGCTCGGGCTTCGGAGGTCAGACCCCAGGGAGAGGACGGGGATTGGCTGTAGGAACACAGCCTGAAGGGGGCTAGTGTGCCACAGCTAGGTGGGAGGGAGTCCGGGATAAAGTCTGGAACTGCCTAAGAGGCAAGAGAACATTGTTCTGGGGTGTGCGACGAGAGGGGATTCAGAGCACTGCCTAAGCAAGCTCCAGAGACCGACGCGAGCTGCGGCTATCCGCGCGGACAACAGGGATGGGCATGAGATGCGAAGGCTGCTGCTGAAGCCACCAAGAAGCCTGTGTGCAAGCACGAGTCACTCTCCATACCTCCCCTCCTGGGAGCCTGTGCAGCCTGCCACTGACAGGGTCCCGTGATCCAGGGACAACTTCCCCAGGAGAACACACAGTGTACTTCAGGCTGCTGCAATGTCACATTGGCCTCTTCCGCCACAGGCTCACCCCGCATTACGTAACCCTCCCTCCCCCCAGCCTGAGTGAGCCAGAGCCCCCTAATCAGCTGCTCCTTTAACTCCGTCCTCTCTGAGTGAAGAACAGATGCCCTCAGGTGACCTACATGCAGGGGCAGGGCCAAATCCAAAGCTGAACCCCAGGAGCTGTGCAAACAAAGAAGAGAAAGGGAAATCTCTCCCAGCAGCCTCAGGAGCAGTGAATTAAATCTCCACAGTCAATTTGATGTACCCTGCATCTGAGGAATACCTGAATAGACAACAAATCATCCTCAAACTGAGGAGATGAATTTTGGGAGCAACTGTAGATATGGGGTTTGCTGTATGCGAGTGACCAGTTTCTGATTTTTGTGTTTATCTTGGTTTAGTTTTTAGCGCTTGTTATCATTGGTGGATTTGTTTATTGGTCTTGTTGCTCTCTTCTTGGTTTTTCTTTTTTAAAAAATTTTTTAATAATATTATTAAAATTTTTTTTATTTTAATAACTTTTTAATTTTATTTTATGTTTCTTCCTTTCTTTTTTTTTTCCTACCTTTTCTTCTGAGCCGTGTGGCTGACAGGGTCTCGGTGCTCTGGCCGGGTGTCAGGCCTAAGCCTCTGAGGTGAGAGAGCTGAGTTCAGGACATTGGACCACCAGAGAACTCCTGGCCCCATGTAGTATCAGTCAGCGAGAGATCTCTCAGAGATCTCCATCTCAACGCTAAGACCCAGCTCCACTCAATGACCAGCAAGCTCCAGTGCTGGACACGCCATGACAAGCAACTAGCAAGACAGTCAAACAACCCCACCCATTGGCAGAGAGGCTGCCTAAAATCATAATAAGTTCACAGACACCCCAAAACACACCACCAGACGTGGTCCTGCCCACCAGAAACACAAGATCCAGCCTCATCCACCAGAACACAGGCACCATTCCCCTCCACCAGGAAGCCTACACAACCTACTGAACCAAACTTACCCACTGGGGGCAGACACCAAAAACAACAGGAACTGTGAAACTGCAGCCTGTGAAAAGGAGACCTGAAACACAGAAAGTTAAGCAAAATGAGAAGACAGAAATATGCAGCAGATGAAGGAGCAAAGTAAAAACCCACCAGACCAAACAAATGAAGAGGAAATAGGCAGTCTACCTGAAAAAGAATTCAGAGTAATGATAGTAAAGATGATCCCAAATCTTGGAAATAGAATGGAGAAAATACAAGAAACATTTAACAAGGACCTAGAGAATGAAAGTGCAAACAAACAATGATGAACAACACAATAAATGAAATTAAAAACTCTCTAGAAGGAATCAATAGCAGAATAACTGAGGCAGAAGAACAGATAAGTGATCTAGGAGATAAAATAGTGGAAATAACTACCACAGAGCAGAATAAAGAAAAAAGAATGAAAAGAACTGAGGACAGTCTCAGAGACCTCTGAGACAACATTAAACGCACCAACATTCGAATTATAGGGGTCCCAGAAAAAGAAGAGCAAAACAAAGGGACTGAGAAAATATTTGAAGAGGTTAAATTTGAAAACTTCCCTAATATGGGAAAGGAAAGGGTGAATCAAGTCCAGGACTTGCAGAGAGTCCCATACAGGATAAATCCAAGGAGAAACACACGAAGACACATATTAATCAAACTACCAAAAATTAAAAACAAAGAAAAAATATTAAAAGCAGCAAGGGAAAAGCAACAAATCACATACAAGGGAATCCCCATAAGGTTAACAGCTGATCTTTCAGCAGAAACTCTGCAAGCCAGAAGGGAGTGGCAGGACATATTTAAAGTCATGAAAGGGAAAAACCTACAACCAAGATTACTCTGCCCAACAAGGATGTCATTCAGATTCAACGGAGAAATTAAAACCTTTACAGACAAGCAAAAGCTAAGAGAATTCAGTACGACAACTTTACAACAAATGCTAAAAGCGCTTCGCTAGGCAGGAAACATAAGAGAAGGAAATGACCTACAATAACAAACACAAAACAATTAAGAAAATGGTAATAGGAACATACATATCAATAACTACCTTAAATGTGAATGGATTAAATGCTCCAACCGAAAGACATAGACTGGCTGAATGGATACAAAAACAAAACCTGTACATATGCTGTCTGTAAGAGACCCACTTCAGACCTAGGGACACATACAGACTGAAGTGAGGGGATGGAAACAGATATTCCATGAAAATGGAAATCAAAGAAAGCTGGAGTAGCAATTCTCATATTAGACAAAATAGACTTTAAAATAAAGACTATTACAAGAGACAAAGAAGGAACTGTGTAATGATCAAGGGATCAAACCAAGAAGAATATATAACAATTGCAAATATTTAGCACCCAACATAGGGACACCTCAATACATAAGAAAAACACTAACATCCATAAAAGAGGACATCAACAGTAACACAATCATAGTAGGGGATTTTAACACCCCACTTTCACCAATGGACAGATCATCCAAAGTGAAAATAAATAAGGAAGCACAGCTTTAAATGATACATTAAACAAAATGGACTTAATTGATATTTATAGGACATTCCATCCCAAAACAGCAGATTACACTTTCTTCTCAAGTGCTCATGGAACATTCTCCAGGATAGATCATATCTTGGGTCACAAATCAAGCCTTGGTAAATTTAAGAAAATTGAAATTGTATCAGGTATCTTTTCTGACCACAACGCTACGAGACTAGATATCAATTACAGGAAAAAAATCTGTAAAAAAGTACAAACATGGAGGCTAAACAATACGCTATTAATTAACCAAGAGACCACTGAAGAAATCAAAGAGGAAATCAGAAAATACCTAGAAACAAATGACAATGAAAACAGGATGACCAAAAACCTATGGGATGCAGCAAAAGCAGTTCTAAGAGGGAAGAATATAGCAATACAATCCTACCTCAAGAAACAAGAAACATCTCAAATAAACAACCTAACCTTACACCTAAAGCAGTTAGAGAAAGAAGAACAAAAAAACCCTGAGTTAGCAGAAGGAAAGAAATCATAAAAATCAGATCAGAAATAAATGAAAATGAAATCAAGGAAATGATAGCAAAGAACAATAAAACTAAAAGTTGAGAAGTTCTTTGAGAAGATAAACAAAATTGATAAACCATTAGCCAGACTCAACAAGAAAAAAAGGGAGAAGAGAGCTTCCCTGGTGGCGCAGTGCTTGAGAGTCCGCCTGCCGATGCAGGAGACGCGGGTTCGTGCCCCGTTTCGGGAAGATCCCACATGCCGCGGAGCGGCTGGGCCCGTGAGCCTTGGCCACTGAGCCTGCGCGTCCGGAGCCTGTGCTCCGCAAATGGGAGAGGCCACAACAGTGAGAGGCCCGCATAACGCAAGAAAAAAAAAAAAAAAAAGGGAGAAGACTCAGTTCATCAGAATTAGAAATGAATAAGGAGAAGTAACAAATGACACTGCAGAAATACAAAGGGTCATGAGAGATTATTACAAGCAACTATATGCCGGTAAAAAGGACAACCTGGAAGAAATGGACAAATTCTGAGAAATGCACAACCTTCTGAGACTGAACCATGAAGAAATAGAAAATATAAACAGACCCATCACAAGCACTGAAATTGAAACAGTGATTAAAAATCTTCTAACAAACAAAAGCCCAGGACCAGATGGCTTCACATGCAAATTCTATCAAAGATTTAGAGAAGAGCTAACACCTATCCTTCTCAAACTCTTCCAAAATATAGCAGAAGGAGGAACACTCCAAAACTCATTCTGCGAGACCACCATTGCCCTGATAACAAAACCAGACAAAGATGTTACAAAGAAAGAAAACTACAGGCCAATATTGCTGATGAACATAGATGAAAAAATTCTCAACGAAATACTAGCAAATAGAATCCAACAGCACATTAAAAGGATCATACACCATGATCAAGTGAGATTTATCCCAGGAATGCAAGGATTCTTCAATATATGCAAATCAATCAATGTGATACACCATATTAACAAATTGAAGGATAAAAACCATATGATCATCTCAATGATGCAGAAAAAGCTTTTGACAAAATTCAACACCCATTTATGTTATAAACCCTCCAGAAAGTAGGCATAGAGGGAACTTACCTCAACATAATAAAGGCCATATATGACAAACCCACAGCCAACATCACTGTCAGTGGTGAAAAACTGAAACCATTTCCCCTAAGATGAGGAGCAAGACAAGGTTGTGCACTCTCACCACTATTATTCAACATAGTTTTGGAAGTTTTAGCTACAGAAATCAGAGAAGAAAAAGAAATAAAAAGAATCCAAATTGGAAAAGAAAAAGTAAAACTGTCACTGATGCAGATGATATGATACTATACATAGAGAATCCTAAACAGGCTACCAGAAAACTACAAGAGCTAATCAATGAATTTGGTAAAGTAGCAGGATACAAAATTAATGTACAGAAATCTCTTGCAGTCCTATACACTAGTGATGAAAAATCCGAAAGAGAAATTATGGAAACACTCCCATTTACCACTGCAACAAAAAGAATAAAATACCTAGGAATAAACCTACCTAAGGAGACAAAAGACCTGTATGCATAAAAATATAGGACAGCGATGAAAGAAATTAAAGATGATACAAACAGATGGAGAGATATACCATGTTCTTGGATTGGAAGAATCAACACTGTGAAAATGACTATACTACCCAAAGCAATCTACAGATTCAATGCAATCCCTATCAAACTACCAATGGCATTTTTCACAGAACTAGAACAAAAAACTTCACAATTTGTTTGGAAACACAAAAGACCCCGAATAGCGAAAGCAATCTTGAGAAAGAAAAACGGAGCTGGAAGAATCAGGCGCTCTGACTTCAGACTATACTACAAAGCTACAGTAATCAAGCCAGTATGGTACTGGCACAAAAACAGAAATATAGATCAATGGAAAAGGATAGAAAGCCCAGAGATAAACCCATGCACATATGGTTACCTTATGTTTGACAAAGGAAGCAAGAATATACAATGGAGAAAAGACAGCCTCTTCAATATATGGTGCTGGGAAAACTGGACAGCTACATGTAAAAGAATGAAATTAGAACACTCCCTAACACCATACACAAAAATAAACTCAAAATGGATTTAAGACCTAAATGTAAGGGCAGACACTAAAAAACTCTTAGAGGAAAACATAGGCAGAACACTATGACATAAATCACAGCAAGATCCTTTTTGACCCACGTCCTAGAGAAATGGAAATAAAAAGAAAAATAAACAAATGGGACCTAATGAAACTTAAAAGTGTTTGCACAGCAAAGGAAACCGTAAACAAGGTTAAAAGACAACCCTCAGAACGGGAGAAAATATTTGCAAACGAAACAACTGACAAAGGATTAATCTCCAAAATATACAAGCAGCTCATGCAGCTCAATATAAAAAAAAAAACCAACTCAGTCCAAAAATGGGCAGAAGACCTAAATAGACATTTCTCCAAAGAAGATATACAGATTGCCAACAAACACATGAAAGGTTGCTCAATATCACTAATCATTAGAAAAATGCAAATCAGAAGTACAATGAGGTATCATCTCACATCAGTCAGAATGGCCATTATCCAAAAACCTACAAACAATAAATGCTGGAGAGGGTGTGGAGAAAAGGAAACCCTCTTGCACTGTTGGTGGGAATGTAAATTGATACAGCCACTATGGAGCACAGTGGAGGTTCCTTAAAAAACTAAAAATAGAACTACCATATGACCCAGCAATCCCAATAGTGGGCATATACCCTGAGAAAACCATAATTCAAAAAGAGTCATGTGCCACAATGTTCATTGCAGCTCTATTTACAATAGCTAGGATATGGAAGCAACCTAAGTGTCCATCGACAGATGAATGGATAAAGAAGATGTGGCACATATATACAATGGAATATTAGCCATAAAAAGAAATAAAATTGAATTGTTTGTAGTGAGGTGGATGAACCTAGAGTCTGTCATACAGAGTGAAGTAAGTCAGAAAGAAAAACAAATACCATAAGCTAACACAAATATATGGAATACAAAAAAAAAAAAAAGGTTTTGAAGAACCTAGGGGCAGGATAGGAATAAAGATGCAGACATAGAGAACATACTTGAGGACACGGAAAGGGGAAAGGGTAAGCTGGGATGAAGTGAGAGAGTGGCATTGACATATATACAGTACCAAATGTAAAATAGATAGCTAGTGGGAAGCAGCTGCATAGCACAGGGAGATCAGCTTGGTGCGATGTGTCCACCTAGAGGAGTGGGAGAGGGAGGGTGGGAGGGAGATGCAAAAAAGAGGAGATATGGGGATATATGTATACATGTAGCTGATTCACTTTGCCATACAACAGCAACAAACACAGCACTGTAAAGCAGTTATACTCTAATAAAGATGTTTAAAAAAAATTTTTTTTTAAATTTCATTCTGCCAGTCACTTGGGTTCATCATCAACCGAAACCACTTTAAACTCCTTCCTTTCCCCAGCACCTCCCCAGACTCTTCCTTTGGGTCAAACCTGCTTGGTTGAATATGGCTCCACCCCCACGTTTGTTTCTCCTGATAACACCATCAGCATGGGGTGGTGGCACCCCCCTCCCCATGACTAGATCAACCAGGAGTGGCGTTGGTCTGTATTGAACTTATTAATATGTACAGTTTGGTCTTTATTGAAATTGACTTTACTCCTACCTGGTCACTGGGCCGGCAAGAATACACAGCAGTTTACACTTCCACCTTCCTCTCCCCCTGTTTTATCTGTCTCTCCTTGTACACCAGTATATACCCTAAATTTACTAATTTAAATCCTTTTACTTCAACCAGCTAGCTTTGGAACTTTTCTTTTCTGCTCCTATACAAGAGCACATCTCGCATAGTTCAAATCACAGTGCTGACACTTCCTACATCTTAGAGTGTCCTCTTTCTTTCCTTGAGACAATTTTCTCCTGGTCCTTCCCCTACTACTCTGGCCACTCCTGACCCTTAAATGTTGGTGTTTCTCAGGATTCTTCCCTAGGCCCCTTTCTGGTCTCAGTCTGTGTACCTTCTCTGGGTCATCTTATCTATACTCTTACAATGACCCGTACTCTCATCTTATGTATATTTCTTTTTTTTTTGGCTTCACGGCGCAGTCTGCGGGCTGTTAGTTCCCCAACCCACGCCCCTTGTAGTGGAAGCGTGGAGTCCTAACCACCGGACTGCCAGGGAATTCCGTCACCTTATCTATATTTTTAATTTTGAGCACTACTCTGATGACTTCCCAGTCCTGATTCCTGGTCCAGTCCCTTGGCTGAACTCTAAACCCATCTATCCAGTTTCCCTCAGACATCATTCCCAGGCACCTAAGACTCAATAACTCTAAAAAGGAGCTCAGCATCTTTCCCACAAATGTATACCCTCCTATATTTCTAATCTTGGTCAGCGGTACCATTGTTCAGCCCTTTGCCCAGCCTCCAAACCTGGTCATCATTCTTACTGCATCACTTACAATTAGCTTTACAGGCTAATTACTTATTTGTCTCTCTAAATCTCATTTTTCTTCACTTATAAAACCGGAATAATAGTGCCTGTTGCATAGACTTGTAAGGACTGTACATATATGCATGTAGCAGTTAGCATAGTGACTGATCTATAAGTGCTCAATTATACTCAATTATTATACTTCATTCCTTCCTTTCCAACAACCCCACATCCAGTTGATCATCAAATCTTCTTGTGCCTATCTCGTAGTCCATTTCTACGACAGGTGTCTGTCTAATTTACCCACTTCTTACATCCCCATTGCTAGGATTTTAGTTCAAGTCACCAGTGTCCCTTAGGCAAATTATTTCAACGGGTTTCTTGCCCCCTGTCTTGCCAGCTGTCAATCCATTTTCCACCATTCACCCAGAATAGTCTTCCTAAATCATGTTTCTGATTGTATAACACCTCTGCCTAGAAACCTTTACAACTCTCCACCGTCCTAAAAGTGCCCACATGCCTTTATAGGGCCCCCATAGCTTGGCATCTGCTTATCTGCCCTGCCTTATCACCCTATGCCCTGTCATTTTTAACAATGATAGACATGTGCCAGTCTCTTTGACTCCATATGAACTTTGAACTTGCATTTCCTCTTGAAATCCCTTACCTCTTTCTCTTTTCCTGGTTAACTCCTATTCATCGTTTAGATACTGGTTCCCAAATCTGGGTTACCTGTACCTCTGTATGCACTTGTTTAGCACTCAGATCATACTTACCACTTCACGCTGTGATGAAATCGCCCATTTACCTTCTCCTGGGGCTACAGGATTTAATAGATAAAAATACAGGACACCTAATTAAATCTGAATTTCAGAAAAATAATGAATAATTTTTAGTATATGTATGTCCCGAACAACTCTTTCTTCTCCTACTAGACTGATCTCCCTTGAGGGCAGGGGTCATCATTGTTCCCAACACCTAGCATTTTGCTTAACCCACTGCACACACTTTAGTCACTGTTGATGAAATAAATAAACTACTTAATGAAGTCCAAGCATAAATTCAGTATCTGTATATTATGTGCTGACATGATCCAGATCTGTCATTTTAATGCTTGGTTAATCATGAAACACGTTCTCTAGTCCCGTTGTCTGTATTTCTTGTGTGTTTTAAAACAAGCAGAGAGCTTAGGAACTGGCCCTTCCACCACAATTTGCTTTTGCATGCATGATTTGAAATGCCCATGTTTGGAATCGTCACTATGTCAGAATGAAGTTGAAATTTCAACCGCAATTTTCATTGAAAAACAAAACAGAAGCAAAAACATAGCTTCCACAACCCAACTGCCTTTTCCTTTTTGATCAGTTTGAAGGGCTTTTGTTCTCTCTAATACAAGTGTTTTCTGTTCATGCATAGCAAAGACATAATCTAATCTCCAAGGTTTATTTGCCAGAAGAATCACTAGATGTGGGAAGGAGGTAGGGTTTGAATTTTTATTAATTTAGGATGCAAGTTCACCTGAGAATTACTGTGCAGATCTCTCAGAGGAACCTTTTCAAAATAAAAGCATAACTAAGGGAAAGTTCATAGACATTTTCCAACCTGTGAACTTACAAGGTTTAGTTAGCCAAACACTCACATTGTGCAGACTGTGCACGGAATAGAAGCAAACCCAGTTTCAAGGTAAATTCTTCATGCTTTGAAACACTCAGTGCCTTCCTTTTAGAGAGAACAACAGAAGCCCTCAGCTATTTTATAAAATTTGAGAATACCGTGGAGTCTGAGCTCTCCACTCTCTCCTGTGATTGGCCAATTCCTCTCTCCTTCAACTATGCTTATTCAGTGGTCTAGTTTAATAAATAAAATGCTGCACTGCTTTCAAAGAAGGGACAAAACACCTTACTATATTTTCCAATATACTATTCTCAGGGTAACCACAGGGATCATGCCCTAGACTGTTCTGCAAATGAGATGAAACAGTACGTTCCACACTCATTAAACAAATCTTTTACTGCTTTTGGTTAACAATAATACCAACATCTTTTAGTCTTCTTGGTGGCTGTATGATTTACACAAGTCCGAGACCAAAAAAGCATTCTACAGGAAAAGAAAGGCATGCACCAACCATGTTTCCCAGGGGATCAAACACATTAAAATCAAGAGGCAGTCTCATTGTAGGATTTAATTGAACTATTTTTCAGTAGCTGGTATTTAGTTTGTTTTACGTATATTTAATGTAGCTGTAAGTAGGAAGACTATGAATTGGGTCTCTGGGCTAATCATGCTGACGTGGTGTTCAGGATGGAACTCTGGGGGCTTTGAGTAGTGGAGTTCTGTGGTCAGGTTAGCACTGAGTTATTGAGTTTCTGAGGTTGAAGATGGGCCGGTCAGTGTATGCTTTTACAGATGAGGAAAAGAAAATTACACCTGGAGGCAACAAGAAGAGTCAAGAGTAATTTGCAGTGAGTGAGCAAAATGAAATGCAGCAGGAGATCGAGTTTGTTTTTGCCAGGAGGTGTCACTGTTGTCAACACACATTACCGGAGGTGGAGGGAAGATAGAAGCGGTGGCTAGCATCGTTGTGACAATACAGAAGACAATTTTTTGCAATCCCTCTCTCCCTCCCTTTCTTCTTTGCTTTGGTGCTGCAGTTTACATCTGTTACACCTAATGGGTGTGTTAAAATGCTGTTATTAACACCAAGAAGAACAAGTCAGTATTGAGGGAAGAATGGAGAGGGATTCGTGTAGTTTTGGGGGTGCCAGTTCAGATACATTGTAGCTTCCCCCCCCCCACCTTAATGACTTAATGGCTTTAAACTAATGAAATTTTAATACTGTAAAGTTGTGAGAACTGACCCTTTTGCATCTCTGGATTCCTGCACAGCGCAAAAAAGTTGCTTACAATTATCCATAATAGGTAGAATGAAGGGTTTGCTCAGTTCATGCTCTGCGCTATTATTTAGGTTTTTAAAAATGGCATTGGAAACTTCTGAGTTATTTTTATTGTTGCTCAGGCTGAGGTCAGAGAATTTGAGTTGAGACTGGATTTATGTAATCCAGCCATGTAATCTTCTTTGGCAAATTATCTACTCTGCCAAAGCCTCAGTTTCCTCATATAAAGTGAGGATAATAACATTATCTGTTCTCATAGGAGTATTGGGAAGATTAAGTGAGAATAAGTGAGACAATACATGCAAAGCACTTAACACAATGCATGCCATGTAGTTAGATTTCAATAATGGTTGACTTTATTATTAACTATTAATATTGACATCTGGACAAGATGATGACAGAGAGGTCATAGCAGAGTCTAAGAGTCATACTCCAAGCCTCACTAACTGGTCTGTCAGTTGTCCCTGTGGAATTTGGAAAAGACGTTCCGCCCTTATTTTCCTTCACATTGCCAAACCTGGCCCTGCTCTTCATTTGCTTGATATTTTACAAAATTTACTGATGAGGCTTATTGAGACATTATCCTTTGTTGGAAGATGGTGATTTGCTTTTTCTCTCTCCTCTCTGCAGGTCCAAGTTCTTCCCTTCCTTCAAGCTCCAAATCAACTTCTACCTTCCACATGCAGCCTTCCTTGTCTTTCTTTGGCTGAATCTCTGTAGCACTTAAGAGTCTATATTCAAAAGCTTGATTACTAACATTACTGTTCTTTTTCCCCTTCTAGTAGTGTTAGGTGTGCAAACCCTACTTCCTTAAGTAGTTTTTCTGTTTTTTGACTGTCATAAGGACGTTTGTGTCTTTCCCTTATTCCCTGTGGTGCCCAGATTAGTTCTGAAGACACAGGAGGGACTGAATACATTTTTGTCATCAGTTGATTTATTGAAATTCAGAATGTCAGGGAAACATGTTGAACCAAACACAAGCAAGTAGTTTTGCCACTCTAAGTAAAATGCAGGAATTCAGTGGGGACTTGGGATTGAGGGTGGAAAGGTAGACTTTGAGAGAAGTCAGAAGGAAAAAAAAATGTATTTGGCTAGACCTACAACTGATGGATAAAGGCAGCCCTATTTGGAAGAGACAGTGGGTTCTTTAGAAACAATGCTGGAGTCCTAGTTTTGGGTTTTGGGTTTTCACTACATCACTACTGTTATGTGCCCTGGAGAAACTATGTAACTTCTCTGGGCCCCTGTTTCTTTGATTATAAAATGAGAAGCTTGGATTAGATGACATCTAATGCCCCACTGGTTCTGAAACTGTGTTTCTAAGATAGGAGAGGAATAAGCAATTTTAGACAATGCAGGGTGGACAAATTCCTGGGATTCCAGAAGTTCCTTTTCTGTCCCCCAAAGTGTAAAAGAAATAGTGTGGGATGAAGGACTTACCCTGCTCTATCCTTGATTTGCTGTGTGCCACTCATTCATTCACCCAACAAATGTTGATGAAGCCCTACAGTGTGGCAGGCACGGGGCAAGTTCTGGCGATGGAATGGTGGATGAAACTGACACGTCCCTATCCCTTGGGATTTACAACCTAGTGGGAGAAAACAGACACAGAAATGTAAAGCTACCGCTGTGATGAGGGCTAGGAAGGACATATAGATGATGGGTGAAAGGAATCTGACTAGGACTAGAGTCTGGGAAGGCTTCTGAGTGGAAATTATCTAGGAGACCAGCAGATGGAGGAAGAGAGCACCCGTGAAGGTGCTTTGGTGGAAGGTAGAATGGCAAGTTTGGAAAACAGAAAGAAGAGTGCAGTTGGAACTTAGAGAATTAAAGAGGGTGATTTAGACAACGTGAGAGGGATAGTGTCAGATTATGGGGGACCTTGTCAAACATGGTAAGAACACTGTTCTTTATTCTAAGAGCAGTAAGAAGCCACGAGTCAGAGAGTAGGGTGATCAGCAGGTGGTAAGTGGATTTGAGAGAGGCTGGAGTGGGCACGAATCAGATCAAGGGAGGAATCCAGGTGAGTGACAGCTATAGCTTTGTCTAGGGAGGAAGTGCTGGAAACAAAGTGATATAGCCCTTCAGGTTCTCAGTTTCCTCTTTGCAAAAGAAAGGCTGTACTCAACATTAGGGTGCTTTCTGGCAATTTCTCTGGTTTGGTGGAATGGAAATACTTTGGGGAAGAGTGTATTGCTGTGTGACCACGTGACTGGTGTACTGTAGCATGCACTCTCACATGCTGCTTTTTGGGTGGGGCTTTTCCTGGATGTGGGGTTCTCTCTGAACTCCTCAGATGAGACATGCTTTATACCAGTGCTTCAAACTTCATTGTAGAACTTCTGACAACCATATTTTAAAATTTTTACTTTGAATCAAATTGTAACATAGGATGAGAGGTTATTTAGTTTTCCTCTGACAAAACCTTCCTCTACTTTTTTTTTAAAAAAGTCCTTATACTAGACACAACAAAAGAAACAGTTTCATCTACAAGTTTTAATTCTGGTTCCACTGGAAGAAATAATGAGAACCCTTTGGAAACATTTTCCCTCAGGAAGCATAAATCCCATGAAAATCTCAAGAATTTTTTACCATGACTTAAGGCTTCCTAGTATAACAAGAAAAGGAACAATCTATTGTAAATTTTACAGCCTTACCCCTGACTATAAAAATATACGTTCACTGCAGAAAATTTCAGAAAATATGGACGTTAAAAAAGAAAACTAAGATTGCTCATAATCCCACTACCTAGATAGAAATAAACACTATTTAATATTTTCATTTATTTATGACCCATTCACTCCTACCAATGTAAATCTGTGAGCATATTTAGACATCTAGAGATATGCATCCTTCTTTTGCTCCTACATGGTGTCGTAATGTTCAGGACGATGCCCTCTGTGGTTAGGCTACTACAGTTCAAATTTGGGTAAATTTAAGAATTTTCTATTTCCCTGAGCCATAGTTTTCTCACCTGTAAAATGTGCATAACAATGATGCCAATCTCTAGGGCATGTGAGAACTAAATGAGATAAAGTACGTAAGGTCTTTACTATGGGCCCTGGCACCAATACTTTCATTTGCATTAATAAATATGTTATTTTTGTTATATCATTTTACTTTATAGCTTCTGTCATTTTAGATTTTCTTCTTTTTCCCTTTTTTCTCAGTTACTTTCAGCTTCTCCTATAATTTGGATGGTATGCATTCTGGTTTTATTTCTAGTGTTATCTTTGAATTTTATTTTAAAGCTTTGCTTAGTCTATATTTCTTTAATTATCAAAGTCAAGAATGAAATGTTAATTTTTGACCTGCCTCCACCATGAAAGACGTGGGCTGTCTTAAGGGAGAAAGAACCACTGAATATCTGGGGGCCCCTCAGGACATCTGATTCATTACATGGATATGCTTCCTCACTTTTCATAAGGGGTAGACAGTTTATCCCATTGAAAGATGAGGAAGCTGAGGCTTAGAGGGGAGTCAGTAACTTGGCTGTGGTTGCACAGTTTTAAGGTATGGAGCTAGGGGTCTGGCCCAATTCTTTTTGACTCCAAACCTTTTAATTACTGGCTGATTTCCTCACTATCAAGTGGTCATTGAATTTCTGTTTGAACACTACTGGGGACAAAGGACTCACCACTTTTGGATCAGCCTAATCCAACTTAAGTAGCTCTATAAGAGTCTTTCCTTGTGCCAAACTGGAATTTTGTCTTTCCAACTGCCTCCCGTGGGGTCTGCTCCCCGTTGCCTATAAGATAACACTAATGTGTTTTGAATAGTCAATCAAACATTTCTTCATTCTTATCACGTGCTTGGATTCAAAGCAAGTACTATGAGGTTATAAGCTATGATCTTTGCCCTTAAGTAGCTTTTTGGTGAAGTAAGACTAAAGTATATAAAGTAATTAGAGAACAACATGAAAGTGTAAAAAGTTAGGGTAAAATACATTGAACAAATTATCAGCCTATGAAAGTTCAACGAAGGAGAGGAAAACATGGGGGTACAACTGCCATTGAAGGTTTACCTCTATCCTATCTCTTACTCCATCTGAAACGATATAATTATAATCAAGACTTGGGGATTCAAAGTGCATTATTAGAATTAAATGGCAATGCAGTAGCAAAAGCAACTTCTTCAGGGTGTCCTTGGATGTTTGATGTAAATGTAAAACAGAGTCCACTAAAATAATAAATGTCAAATATAAAATCCATTGTTTTCAATTACTGCCACTTCACAGACTTTAACTACCTAATTTAGCTAAAGCATGAGGGGGAAATATTTTGCACTTGAAAATGTAAATTAAAACATTTTCCAATGCAGCAACAGTGCTGTATTATTGAGGCTGGCAGACCCCTGCTCCATCTCCTATGGTCCATTACCCTGGCCCAGCCCCTTAGAGCTTATCAGGGCTGCAAGACATTCTTTGCTTCAGACTCTGCCTCTTTGAGAAGGGTTATCACTTTGCTAGATATGGAAAGCTCCTATATGCCAACTTGGGGCTTGCACCAGAAATTCATGATGAGGTAAGGGGCATACTGATGGGATTTTTTTCAGAGCCTCATTATTGTTCTCTTTACTGAAAAACTTGGGGTATGTTATTTCCATCTAGCCTTTGTAGACTTCCTAGCAGTAAAGACATAATGCTTCTGCTTATTCAGGGTCCTTCTTGAACCAGGTTTTTAGGTTCTTTAGGTTTCCCAGCTCAGAGAACAGGCAGGTTGACCCATCCTCCAGGGAGTCCATTTCAAGGAAATTGGAGGGGATTCATCTTCAAGACAGGTTATGCTCTGTGTATCTCTCTCATGAGCTAGGGGGTCTTTGTGACTCATGGCTTCTCCCTGCACATGCTTCATTATCCCTCAGTATTGACCAGCTTCCTATGGTCTCTCATAGTTTCTGCTTTCTCATAATGGCCTGCACATGGCATGGACTTGCCTTGATCCTGGAGTCTACCTGGTAATACTTAGCCATCACTCGTATGGCACTAACTATATGTCAGCTATCATTTCAAGAACTTTCCATATCCATATACTCTTTGAATCCTTACATTAAGCCTACAAGGCAGGTTCTGTGATCATCTCCATTTTACAGATGAGGGCACTGAGATGCAGAGAGGTGAAGTATCTTGATTAAGATCACACAGGTAGGAACTAACAGCTGGTACATGGATCCAGGCCATCTGACTCCAGTCTTTATTTCCTACTGTAATCTGCCTCCTAATAGTATACTTTCAGTTTTAACTTCCATCTTACACTGCCTTATTCTCTTGGTATTTCTAGGTTCACTTCTGCTAGAGACTGGATGTTTGTGTCCCTCTCAAATTCATTTGCTGAAATCTTAACCCCCAAGGTGATGGTATTAGGAGGTGGGGGCCTTTGGGAAGTGATTAAATCAGGAAGGTGGAGTTCTCGTGATAGGATTATTGCCCTTCTTAAAGAAACCTTCCTTCCTCCATGTGGGGTGACAGAGAGAAGATGGCTGTGAATGAGGAAGCAGCTCTTGCCAGACATTGAATCTGCCAGAACCTTGATCTTACGACTTCCCAGGCTCCTGAACTGTGAGAAATAAATGTTTCTAAGTCACTTGGTCTATGGTATTTTGTTACAGCAGCCCAAACAGACTAAGACAGTTTCCCAAGGGAAGGAATCTGATTGGCCCAATTCTTCATTCTGTGCCTAGTTGTATCTTAAAATGCTAGCTCTGGTCCAGTCATCTGTGCAGCTGAGTAAGGTGATAGGATCATGTGGTTTGAAATGTGGCCGCCTTGGGTTTCCTTGTCAAAGGGGTCATAGAGAGGGCATGGTTGCCTAGATCAGGTAGTGGAGGAGTAGGTCCTATCAACTGACCTCCTATACCTACTGACACTATTTTTGACTTGTAGGATTAAAATATTTATATCTGTCCATAGGCTTGTCACTTACAGTCACTGAGCCTGTTAGCTTGGATATCTGTTTATCCAACCTTTGAGGTATTCATCCATATTATTGTTACCTGGTTGAAATGAGGGCATATTGCAGCACGCCAGAAAGCATGCTGCCTGCTGGTTTGTTTAATGTGCTCTCCATGGAGCCCAGCACAGCCCACTGTGTTAGTACATCAAGTACTACCTGCTCATAGGTGATGTGTAGAGTACAGAACAGGAATAATAGGGTGTCTCTGACATAAGGAACTTATAATTTCCTTGAGGAGAAAAGTCTCATGCACTAAAACACAGAACAAAACAAATTCCTGTTGATGAAAGACAGATTCCAGCAATATTTATCAAGTACCGTGCTGGGTGTTTCTACAAATGATACCTCAATTGGTCTCCACAATAACTGTGAGATATGTGATTTACTTCCACTTTTCAGATAAGGAAACCATGAGATGGAGATACATCTTCTCCAAGACACAGTTGATGGTTGATGTGCCACAGGAATGGTCCTCAACTGCATGTTGACCTCACTTGTCACTGATGATGGCATGCCTGCCTTGATGAACACTCAAAATCTTTTGTTCCACGTGGTTTGCTCTCAGCCACAATGAGTCACGTGGGTTTTCTTTTTATGTAACTCCCTCTGAGAACCACCCAAAAATGAAACTGGTTTAGCAAAGCTTATTTCTGAGGACAATGAAAAGCAGAGGTTTTGCTATAAAAAAATTCTGAAAACCTTTGCCTTGGGTCTGTTTCATAGACAAGAGCAGCAGGTGTGGGCTGGATTTCAGTTCTCCCAGATGGAGCTCAGAGGAGTGCTGAGGTGCTAGCTAGATACAGGAGAATAAATCCTGAGCTGTGTTCAGCTTGCTCTGCCTCTGTTTAGCTTAGGTGCTAAATGGGAACTTGGATAATGCTTGGACTTATGTGACCCCATCTCTGGTATTTTGCATAGTGATTAAGAGCTTGGACTTATGTGACAAACAGACCCAGGTGTGGCCTTGGCTCTGGCACTTACCTGCTCTGTGAGATGGGGCAAATTATGTGATATCCAGAAACGTCATGTGTCTGACATGTGCTTGATCGATGGTGTCTGTTATCATTAATTATTATAATTTCTCTACCTCATTTTCTAGGTCCTACATTCTAGGGAAAGCATTTTAAAAAGTGTTTTCTAATATTGAGCAGCTGTGGGTTAATTTTTCTTTTCTTTTTCCTCTCCTTCTTTGAAAAACAAGATTTACTTCTTTTTTGTAATAAATTTATTTATTATATTTATTTATTTTGGCTGCATGGGGTCTGTTGCTGCACGCAGGCTTTCTAGTTGCGGCGAGCGGGCGCTACTCTTCATTGCAGTGTGTGGGCTTCTCATTGCGGTGGCTTCTCTTGTTGCGGAGCACGGGCTCTACTCACGCAGGCTTCAGTAGTTGTGGTGTGCAGGCTCAGCAGTTGTGGCTTGCGGGCTCTAGAGTGCAGGCTCAGCAGTTGTGGTGTACGGGCTTAGTTGCTCCATGGCATGTGGGATCTTCCCAGACCAGGGCTTGAACCCATGTCCCCTGCATTGGCAGGTGGATTCTTAACCACTGGGCCACCAGGGAAGCCCCAAGATTTACTTCTTATTGGAAATTTGGCTGATAAGATCTTCTTGCTGGTCAGAAGCTTGTCCTTAGGGCCAGGTGATGAAATGATACATGAAAGTAGTAATGTCAAGTGTCACCAGGGGATTAGCACAGAGCAACCCTGAGCATGCATGTATGCACCCTCATGCTCCTAATCAAACACACAGTGGGCAGTGGGCCTCCTATTCTACTTCCAAGGAAACTCTGCCTGCTCCATTCCACTTCTAAGAAATGTTTTCCTCACCCTAATCATGTGGTTTGGACATATTCCCATGGATCCCACCAGCTTGGCCTACACTGATTGGTCTAGGATGGGCATGCGATCTGTGTGAGGACAATTGGAGCACTTTCCAGGCTTTCAGACCTTGGGATGGGAGAAAGTGAGATGTTACACCTGATCATTTTGGTGGCTGTGTTTTCTGCCTTAAGAATAAAACATGCGCAGAGAGAAACAGAGATGAGAGATCAAAGAAAAGGGTCTGATTCCTTTTGGGTTCCTCATTCCATTTTCCCAGAAGCCATGTACCCCCAGACCTTCCTATAGTTACATAGGTTAAAAGGTCCCACTCTGTTTAAAGCTAGTTCAAATTGGAGTTCTGTCACTTGCAACCTGTATTTCTGTCTATTGCTGTCTAATAAATTACTATAAAACATAGTAGCTTAAGACAACAATATGCATTTATTATCTCTCACAGTTTCTGTGGGTCAGAGATTCAGGAGCTGCTTGTCTGGGTGGTCTTGACTTGGGGTTGGTTGGTTCATTCAGTGTTGGTTGGAGCTGCAGTCACCTGAAGGCTTGACTGGGACTGGAAGATCTTTTCCAAAGTGACTCAGTCACATGGTGGTACATTGATACTGGCTGTTGGTAGGAGATTTCGTGTCCTCTTCCTACAGACCTCTCCACTGAGCTGCTTGTGCTCTTATGACATGGTGAATGGCTTCTCCTAGAACAAGGAATCCAGGAGACCAAGGTGGAAGATGCAAATGTCTGTTATGACTTAGCCTTGAAAGTTACACACTGTCACTTCTTTAGTATTCTATTGTTGATATGGGTCAGCCATGATTCATTGTGGGAGGGGAATACACAAGGATGTGGATACCAAGAGATGAAGGCTATTGGAGGCTATATTGAGGTTGGGTACAAAGGAACCAAAAGAGTGCTGACTGATACATTGTGGTGGCAGATGTTTCCACCTCAGGGTTAGATTTTATTTCACATAGGTGTTGTGATCACTAAGGTAATCTATTTATTCTTAAGGTAATTGCCATTATTAATCACTTATCATCTTTTTGGATGTTAAATTCACATAATTCTCTTTCTTTTCATCACATACATTATATATATATATATATATATATATAACTTCCATCTTACACTGCCTTATTCTCTTGGTATTTCTAGGTTCACTTCTGCTAGAGACTGGATGTTTGTGTCCCTCTCAAATTCATTTGCTGAAATCTTAACCCCCAAGGTGATGGTATTAGGAGGTGGGGGCCTTTGGGAAGTGATTAAATCAGGAAGGTGGAGTTCTCGTGATAGGATTATTGCCCTTCTTAAAGAAACCTTCCTTCCTCCATGTGGGGTGACAGAGAGAAGATGGCTGTGAATGAGGAAGCAGCTCTTGCCAGACATTGAATCTGCCAGAACCTTGATCTTACGACTTCCCAGGCTCCTGAACTGTGAGAAATAAATGTTTCTAAGTCACTTGGTCTATGGTATTTTGTTACAGCAGCCCAAACAGACTAAGACAGTTTCCCAAGGGAAGGAATCTGATTGGCCCAATTCTTCATTCTGTGCCTAGTTGTATCTTAAAATGCTAGCTCTGGTCCAGTCATCTGTGCAGCTGAGTAAGGTGATAGGATCATGTGGTTTGAAATGTGGCCGCCTTGGGTTTCCTTGTCAAAGGGGTCATAGAGAGGGCATGGTTGCCTAGATCAGGTAGTGGAGGAGTAGGTCCTATCAACTGACCTCCTATACCTACTGACACTATTTTTGACTTGTAGGATTAAAATATTTATATCTGTCCATAGGCTTGTCACTTACAGTCACTGAGCCTGTTAGCTTGGATATCTGTTTATCCAACCTTTGAGGTATTCATCCATATTATTGTTACCTGGTTGAAATGAGGGCATATTGCAGCACGCCAGAAAGCATGCTGCCTGCTGGTTTGTTTAATGTGCTCTCCATGGAGCCCAGCACAGCCCACTGTGTTAGTACATCAAGTACTACCTGCTCATAGGTGATGTGTAGAGTACAGAACAGGAATAATAGGGTGTCTCTGACATAAGGAACTTATAATTTCCTTGAGGAGAAAAGTCTCATGCACTAAAACACAGAACAAAACAAATTCCTGTTGATGAAAGACAGATTCCAGCAATATTTATCAAGTACCGTGCTGGGTGTTTCTACAAATGATACCTCAATTGGTCTCCACAATAACTGTGAGATATGTGATTTACTTCCACTTTTCAGATAAGGAAACCATGAGATGGAGATACATCTTCTCCAAGACACAGTTGATGGTTGATGTGCCACAGGAATGGTCCTCAACTGCATGTTGACCTCACTTGTCACTGATGATGGCATGCCTGCCTTGATGAACACTCAAAATCTTTTGTTCCACGTGGTTTGCTCTCAGCCACAATGAGTCACGTGGGTTTTCTTTTTATGTAACTCCCTCTGAGAACCACCCAAAAATGAAACTGGTTTAGCAAAGCTTATTTCTGAGGACAATGAAAAGCAGAGGTTTTGCTATAAAAAAATTCTGAAAACCTTTGCCTTGGGTCTGTTTCATAGACAAGAGCAGCAGGTGTGGGCTGGATTTCAGTTCTCCCAGATGGAGCTCAGAGGAGTGCTGAGGTGCTAGCTAGATACAGGAGAATAAATCCTGAGCTGTGTTCAGCTTGCTCTGCCTCTGTTTAGCTTAGGTGCTAAATGGGAACTTGGATAATGCTTGGACTTATGTGACCCCATCTCTGGTATTTTGCATAGTGATTAAGAGCTTGGACTTATGTGACAAACAGACCCAGGTGTGGCCTTGGCTCTGGCACTTACCTGCTCTGTGAGATGGGGCAAATTATGTGATATCCAGAAACGTCATGTGTCTGACATGTGCTTGATCGATGGTGTCTGTTATCATTAATTATTATAATTTCTCTACCTCATTTTCTAGGTCCTACATTCTAGGGAAAGCATTTTAAAAAGTGTTTTCTAATATTGAGCAGCTGTGGGTTAATTTTTCTTTTCTTTTTCCTCTCCTTCTTTGAAAAACAAGATTTACTTCTTTTTTGTAATAAATTTATTTATTATATTTATTTATTTTGGCTGCATGGGGTCTGTTGCTGCACGCAGGCTTTCTAGTTGCGGCGAGCGGGCGCTACTCTTCATTGCAGTGTGTGGGCTTCTCATTGCGGTGGCTTCTCTTGTTGCGGAGCACGGGCTCTACTCACGCAGGCTTCAGTAGTTGTGGTGTGCAGGCTCAGCAGTTGTGGCTTGCGGGCTCTAGAGTGCAGGCTCAGCAGTTGTGGTGTACGGGCTTAGTTGCTCCATGGCATGTGGGATCTTCCCAGACCAGGGCTTGAACCCATGTCCCCTGCATTGGCAGGTGGATTCTTAACCACTGGGCCACCAGGGAAGCCCCAAGATTTACTTCTTATTGGAAATTTGGCTGATAAGATCTTCTTGCTGGTCAGAAGCTTGTCCTTAGGGCCAGGTGATGAAATGATACATGAAAGTAGTAATGTCAAGTGTCACCAGGGGATTAGCACAGAGCAACCCTGAGCATGCATGTATGCACCCTCATGCTCCTAATCAAACACACAGTGGGCAGTGGGCCTCCTATTCTACTTCCAAGGAAACTCTGCCTGCTCCATTCCACTTCTAAGAAATGTTTTCCTCACCCTAATCATGTGGTTTGGACATATTCCCATGGATCCCACCAGCTTGGCCTACACTGATTGGTCTAGGATGGGCATGCGATCTGTGTGAGGACAATTGGAGCACTTTCCAGGCTTTCAGACCTTGGGATGGGAGAAAGTGAGATGTTACACCTGATCATTTTGGTGGCTGTGTTTTCTGCCTTAAGAATAAAACATGCGCAGAGAGAAACAGAGATGAGAGATCAAAGAAAAGGGTCTGATTCCTTTTGGGTTCCTCATTCCATTTTCCCAGAAGCCATGTACCCCCAGACCTTCCTATAGTTACATAGGTTAAAAGGTCCCACTCTGTTTAAAGCTAGTTCAAATTGGAGTTCTGTCACTTGCAACCTGTATTTCTGTCTATTGCTGTCTAATAAATTACTATAAAACATAGTAGCTTAAGACAACAATATGCATTTATTATCTCTCACAGTTTCTGTGGGTCAGAGATTCAGGAGCTGCTTGTCTGGGTGGTCTTGACTTGGGGTTGGTTGGTTCATTCAGTGTTGGTTGGAGCTGCAGTCACCTGAAGGCTTGACTGGGACTGGAAGATCTTTTCCAAAGTGACTCAGTCACATGGTGGTACATTGATACTGGCTGTTGGTAGGAGATTTCGTGTCCTCTTCCTACAGACCTCTCCACTGAGCTGCTTGTGCTCTTATGACATGGTGAATGGCTTCTCCTAGAACAAGGAATCCAGGAGACCAAGGTGGAAGATGCAAATGTCTGTTATGACTTAGCCTTGAAAGTTACACACTGTCACTTCTTTAGTATTCTATTGTTGATATGGGTCAGCCATGATTCATTGTGGGAGGGGAATACACAAGGATGTGGATACCAAGAGATGAAGGCTATTGGAGGCTATATTGAGGTTGGGTACAAAGGAACCAAAAGAGTGCTGACTGATACATTGTGGTGGCAGATGTTTCCACCTCAGGGTTAGATTTTATTTCACATAGGTGTTGTGATCACTAAGGTAATCTATTTATTCTTAAGGTAATTGCCATTATTAATCACTTATCATCTTTTTGGATGTTAAATTCACATAATTCTCTTTCTTTTCATCACATATAATATATATATATATATATATATATATATATATATATATATATATATATATGATTCATGAATAGAGGAGCTCCCTATTTGTCTAAATAGATTTTTCACTGGTTTAAGTTCCTTGCATGTGGGCAGGGAGGTATGAGATGATGACTTGAAGAAATTGAGAATAAAGTGCCAAGATAGCCTTCTCTACTCTCCAAGTTCTGCCATCTTCCTAGTTAATAGGTGATATGGTTAAAGCAAAAGGAATGGAATATGGCTTCTAGTTCTGAATTTTCCACATATACTGTGTGACCTTGGTCACTTAACATTGATGAGTCTCTCCTCATGTTTGAGAAAGGGATCAACATTTTTATCTTATAGTGAGGTTATAAGGACTCTGTGACATAATGCTTTATAAACCATAAGACACTAGTTGTTGGTTCAGAAAAGTACCATGGTTGGCTTGAGAATCAGAAACTAGACTTGGTTCCTCGCTTTGCCCCCTCTGGGCCACCTGCTTCTATGATTAGTTATTTATTCTGTTTGACTTAAAGTTTCCTCCTCTGTAATACTGATTTAGTAATAATACTTCCAACTTCATGCAGATATAAAGTTCTGATAAAATGCTATCTGACTGTCAAAGATTGGCACATGGCTATTGTTATGATTATGTCTCTTGTGGAAGAGTTGGAACCAAATTTACTCTGCCCTTTATATCAAAGTCAACATGACCACGTAATTTATTTAATAAAACTGTTAAGTGCATGACAGGTATGAGCTGAGTGCTATGGATACCACAGCAACAAGACAGATGCCGTCCTTGTCTTCTTAGAGCTTAGAGCTTAGGGGAGACCCAACAAACAGGCAAGAAATTACAAAGCAGTGTGATGAATCGTATGGGTGGGCATGCAGGTGCTCTGGGAGCATGTGGGACGAGTCCTAACTCAGACTTGAAGGGTCATGGCAGGGTTTCATGAGGAAGTAAGATCAGGAAAGACCTGAAAACTGAGTTGGAGTTAGTTAGGTTAAGGAAGGTAGGTGAGAATTTGGGGAAAGAATGTTCCAGGTGGAGGAAAGAGACTTCATAAGGAATGAGAGGTAAGAGAACACACCGGATGGTCAGAAAATCATTCAGTGTGGCTGAAGCCAAGAGGCAGAGGCAGGATAGTGACATGTGAGCTAGAGGCTTAAAGAGACAGTGGATCATAAAGCCCTTCCTGGACTCTGCCTTGGATTTCATCTTGAAGTCAGTGAAGGTTCCCTGAAGGATTCTAAGGCAGGAAAGAGACACAGTCAGATTTGCATTCTAGATAGATATTTCTCAGTGAGGCTGCTATTGGCATTTTGGGTGGAACAGTTCTCTGTTGTGCAGATCATTCCAGGTGTGGTTGGAAGATTAATGGCTCCTTAAAGATGTCCATGTTCAAATTCTTGGAAACTGTGACTCTGTTATGTTACATGGCAAAAGGGACTTTGCAAGACAGGACCTTAAAATGGGGAGGTTATCCTGAATTACTTAGATCGGGTAGACTTGATTTAATCACACGGGCCCTTCAAAATGGAAGAGCTAAGCAGAAGTCAGAGAAAGACGTGGCAGAAGAGGAGGCAGGAAACACAAGGCGTGAGAAGAATTCAGCCTGTCATTACCTGCTTCGAAGATGAAGGGGTCATGAGCCAAGTAATGTGGGAGACCCTAGAAGCTGAGAATAATCCCTGCTGAGAGCCAGCCAGGGAACTGGAGCCTCAGTCCTACAGTCCCATGAAACTGAATTCTGCCAACAGCATGACTATGCTTGGACAGGTATTCTCCCACCAGGCCTCCAGGGGCCCTACTGATACTTTGACTTTAGCCCTTTAGACCTTTGTCAGACTTCTGACCTACAGAGCTGTGAGGTAATAAATGGTTATTTTTTTACGGACCTCTTTTTTTTTTTTTTTTTTTTTTTTTTT
>NW_006794332.1:1071181-1078464 GCF_000442215.2 Lipotes vexillifer | reverse complement strand
GGGCACGAACCCGTGTCCCCTGCTTCGGCAGGCGGACTCCCAACCACTGCGCCACCAGGGAAGCCCCTAAATGGGTATTTTTTTAAGCTGCTAAGTTTGTGGCATTTCGTTACTAGAGCAATAGGAGATGAATACATGAGGTATTTCAGTGTCCTTGGTTCCTGCCCCCTTAATGCTAGCATATCCCCCCCACCCCCATTATCACGACAACCCCCAAACACTCCTACATTTCCAAATGCCTGCTGCTGCTGAGGGCGGCACACCCCTGGCTGAGAACCACTGCCATGAGAATTAATAGGAAGAAGTTTGGATCAAAGGCAGAGGAACCAGTTAGAAGGTCATTGTGATATTTAAGCTGAGGAATGAAATGGCCCGAAGGAACATAGTGGGAACATTCGTGGGAATAGAGAAAAGGGATGAATTGGAGAGATAATTAGGCAGAGTCAACAGGACTCATCAATGGTGGCTTGATTAACATTGGGGGTGAGCCATCTCCTCTGTCCTTATCCTCCTGTCCACCACCCTTCCACTCCCATCATCATGGCACATCTGAAAGCAAACAGCATTTTTTCAGGAATGTGACTTCCCTTCCAGTGAGCAAGAGGACATGCTCTCAGAGCCGTCAGCACTTTGTATCAGGATCAGCCAGAAGAAGGGAAATGACAGCAGAGCTATTGCAAACCCCAAATGCCCGTTATGGCCAAAGGCACCCAGTTGGTGAAGCACAGTAATTGCCTGAACAATTTTCAGCCACTCCATGTTGCAGTCGACGATAGGAAATGAGGAGAGATTTTGTACCTCCCAAAAGAAGCAAGTCAGGTGATCCAAATGGCTGAAATGCAATTTGAACCAGGGCATTTGGTTAAGCCGACCAAACCCCTGTGTGCAGTTTGAAAGCATTTCACTCTAGAGATTTTTATTTGTACTTTGGCCAAAAGGGCCTGTGCCCTCATCTGCACCTGTATAACCAACTCCGTGTACTAGATCCCTTCTGTGTGAAATCATGAGTGTGTTTTCTGTTTTCCTGACTGGACCGTGATGAGGCAGGGCACGTAACACGCAACATGTAACAGGCCCATTTCAAACAACACATTTGTTCTCTCTCGAGGTGTCTCCAGCCCTAATCTAGTTTATGCTGAGTTCCCTAGTCTAGTGACTGGGAGGACAACCACTGCATAATCAAGCCCTAGTCTTGGGAAGATGAACGCCACAGAGCGTATAACCAGTTGCCCTAGACAAATTCAAGTGTCATGGGAACTTTTTAAAGTTGGCTCTAGGTAAGAAATGAAAATTCCCCTGGCATCTGCATTTTTCCTACATTCTTGAAAACAGCCACAGTGACATGAATGAACCATCAAGTCAAAAATAATGATTCAACATAATTCATAGGTCATGGCAGAGAATCTGGTTTTTGTGCTCTTTCAGGCATAGGGAATGATGAATCCTGCAGGCTTTCCTGGCATCAGCACTTTAGTGAGGTGTTAAGTGTCTAATATTAAGGCAAATTGGCAAATATGTAATTCATGTGAAAGTTTCGCCTATCAAAGTCGAATTAAATTTGACCATACTCTCCCATCCCCAAGTAGAACTGAAATGGCTCATGGCATGGGGTAGTTTGGCTCTGGGTCTGATTAAGTAAAACATTTCCCCCTTTCAGCCTCTTGATCAAAGTCCATTTACATGGAGTCAATTCTGTTTCTTAAAGACAAAGTTGTTTCATATTTAAATCCTTATAATAATGTCACATTTCAGTTTTAGCCCTAAAGTGGGAAAACCCAGGGCTGATGCTTCTGGTTGCATTCTACACTTAACCTTCCTTCAGAGTCATTTTTAGTTCCAAGAAACTGTCTTTGTTCTCTGCCCAGGTACGGAGGAAAAGCCAAGGAGAGAAAGCAGCCATCCCTGTCACACGTTCTTGGTGTCATTTTCCTGATGCTGACTACGTATCAGTATGTATGATTTTATAACTACAGCTATTTATTTGATCCTGGATAGGCAAATCGGCTTGGGAGCTGAAGGGATGTTTTATGTTAAGATGCTCTAACTTTGGTTGGCGATTATCTTCTGAATATTTAGGAATGGTGACAGCCATCTCTCCGTTCTTGAATATATTTCTGGCTTTGTCAGAGCTTTAGTCCCAAAAAGGGAGGGAGAAGGCTCCTACATAAAACGAGACAGCTAATAAAAGTATAGAACTGGGATTTTTTTCTATAAAAGAAAATCCGTAAGTGACAAAATATCTCATCAAGTCATTTTTCCTCTCCAATGTCTTGCGTTGTGCATGTGTGGCACGTGCACACATTAAGTTTACAGATTCTATAAAGCAATTCATCCTGCTCTGAATCTAATGCCAGTAAGTTTTCAAGGAAGTCAGCAAAATGTAGCCCAGGAAGGAAAACACTGCCATTCTTTTTTAAAACCCTATTGTTTTTATTCAATCTGCTACTGAACTGTGACTAAATCATTTACTCTTCACATTTTATTTTTAATTTTGTGGTGTTTTCCCCCTCCCCCAAATGAGGTCGAGTCCTAAATCCTCGTACCATAACATCCCAGCTATACAGTCATATAAGAGGTTTGTTTCAGTAAAAATGATTACTGGTATCTATAATAGAATTGTAATAACTCAATACTATTTTACAAATTTTTGATTTGCTCTGCATTTTTTATTTGACAGCTTGCCAAAATCTAGTTTTTTGTTTGTTTGTTTTGTTTTCTTGCGGTACACGGGCCTCTCACTGTTGTGGCCTCTCCCGTTGCGGAGCACAGGCTCTGGACGCGCAGGCTCAGCGGCCATGGCTCAAAGGCCCAGCCCATGATCCCAGCTGCATGTGGGATCTTCCCGGACCGGGGCACGAACCCGTGTCCCCTGCATCGGCAGGTGGACTCTCAACCACTGCGCCACCAGGGAAACCCCCAAATCTAGTTTTTATCTGATCATTTGCGTCGATAATACATGAGGCTGAAATCTTCTGAAAAGAGGATACTTTATTTTCCCCCTCATCGAATGATTTGCTTTTGCAGCAAAAATATTGATTTGGATTTAATAATCTTTAGTCCTTTTGGTTTGATCACACTTAGCAGGAAACCCCAGAAATAGCCATGGCCACATATCCGCCAACATGGAATCAATTGCTCCTCTCTAATAAATGGAATCCTTGAGCACCTGATCCATACTATTGCTTGTTATGTGTAATTAATGAAAGGTTTGACACAGTAGAGTTTTGAATGGCTCCGGGTTTCCCTATTCAGATCCTCTCAACCAAAAAATAACAATCAACAAAACCTATGCCATAGAAAGATGATGTTTCTGATTATAATTATTTGTCACCTCCATCAACATACATTTTGTCACACTTTGCTCTTAAACGATCGCAGCGGTGCTGCTGAATTCAGCCTGCTCTTGCTCCCAGCTGTTCACATTCAAGACCATTGTGAGTAACAGGTCCATCCCATCAGTTGCCTCTGGGATTGTTATATATAATCAGCATCACGAAAAGAAACTGACTAGGAACTGGAAGCGCCCTCCAACAACACATCTTCATCCATTGTCTTACTCTCCATCTGCAAGGAATGCAACCAAGGGCATCTTTTAGAATTCAGCATTCCTGTCTCAAATAAATGACAAAAGCTGGTGAGTAAGAGAATCGCTAACCCAGTGGTTGTTAAGCAATTAAATCAGAATCTCTGGGGGTACGACGTGGGCATTGGTATTTTTAAAAGCTTCCTTGGTCATTTTTACGTGATTTAGTGCTCTACCCTGAAACTTCGCCACTCTCGATGCAGCTGGGTGCCACCTTCATGGGCTTATTAGAATTGCAGAAATTTACCGAATCAGGTCAATTCTACTGAACACAGTCTGCTGAATCATAATCTGCATATTAGCAAAATCTCCCCAGTGATCTGTAGACACATTAAAGTTTGGGAAACATTGGCCTAAACCTGTTATAAGAAACATCCCCAAGTTAGCAAGCCAATTACTAAACAGAATGGCAGCTTTCAGTGTTTCTAGAGGAAGTGGGGGTAGCCATGGGCTCTGTTGTCAGGCAGTCCTGGGTTTGTACCCTGGTTATCCCAGTTACTAGCTGTGTGACTTCGGGTCAGTCTCTCTAAACTTCAGTTTGCTCATCTGTAATGATACTAATGATAGTACCCACCTTCATAGGGTTATTGTGAAAATGAATCGAAATATCGCCTGCAAAGTGCTTAAGACCATGCCAGATGTTTTAGTAGTTAATACTAATACTAATAATAAGGCTGTATTCTTCAGAGACCTCTACAATTGCTCAATTGCTCTGTATTGTCTAAATATAGGTAATAATTCTTTTAAAATTTATCTATTTACGCTTAAAGCCAACTGAAGCTCTTATGGAAGTTGGCCCTAAGGTCTACCCTTGCATTTTAAGCTTACACTTGATCCCATTCATCATTTACAAGAGGGACAACAGGAAGGTCAATGGATGCTTAGAAAAACGGTGCAGTGGTGAGATCAACCAGAATGTCTTTCCTAGCACCTGAGCCTTGGTGATTTAAGCTTAATTTTCTCTGGAAGCCACACCATTGTGTGTAAAAAGACTTACAAAGCCGGCTTCCATGTGAGGCTAACTCTGTTCACCTAAATTTGGCCTTATTTGGAAAGCTTTCTTGGCTCTCTCCCACCAAATCCAAGCAGGGACGGGAGATTTTATTAAAATGACTTGGGACCAGCTTGCTCTGTGCTCTGAACCATTGAAGGGAGCCAAAAATGTCCCCTGGTGTCCATAGAAACATTGTTCTTATTTTTCAAAATTAATCCAGCTGAATTTGCAAGGCTGCCTCACCTCCATCAGAGCTGCAGACGGCCAGGACAAAGAGCTGTTTTGATGTTCCCAGCTGGGAACCTTGCCCTCAGCAAATACAGTTGATATAAATAAATGGTCTCTTGCCTGCCTACATTCATGCCCATCTGTTTGGAGGGCATGGTGCCCAATCAAAAGTTGCCTAGATGCTCACCATGGGCACCAGTGCCAAGGAAGGATGATTTCGTGGCAGCCTGCCTAATGCTGTGAGTGCCATCTTTTCAGTCGTGGGTTCTCATCCTGGACCAGAACGGGAGCACTGGCACTGCATGTCTCCTTACTCTTGATCACACCTGTTGACAAGGCAGTGCCAAACCAAAAGAAGAGAGAAAGAAGGAAAACTGCTGTGTAGGAGCATCTTGGGGCTCCCAGGGCCTGGTGGGCCCACTAAGACTGATTCTAATTAAGTAGAGAAAAATCTCTGCCCATGGATATTCTGATCGGGCACAAGATTGGCAAGTCAGACTTTGCTTGGCTTTATTGCAGGGGCAGAGGGCAAGCTGTTCCCAGCTGGCAACTCTGCCCCTATCTAATACCGGAAACATAATAGAACACTGGTCTTTGATGACGTCAGGAGCCAAATAAACCAGGAGGAATGAATCAGGCTCAACCCAGCCCACTATCCCCTAGCTCCCAATTTTCACCCACCCACTGGAAGCAATAGGCCTGATGAGTACAAGGCACAGTATGTAAAAACCCAGGAGCTGATTTTGTTTTGCATTGGCTGAGCTTGAGGCAGAAAATGAAGTCAGTCAGGAGAAAGCATGATGTGAGGACATTTTTATGCTGATAAAGGGTGAGTAAATTCCCTCCGAGTTTGTTAAACACAATCAGAAATAAATTTACATACTTGGTCACCAGGGGATCACAGAGGGGTCCAGGAGAGGATCCTCACAGGAAAAGTTAGGAAATTATTCATCCCTGTGGACTTCTCAAGAACTAAACACAGTGGTTCTCAGCCATGGAATACTGAGATGATAGGGAGTGAGCAATCTTTATTGATGAGAAGTTCAAGTGTGCTACCTTGTCCTGTGGAAGGAAAATAGGTTGAGAAACAGCTGGCTGAAAGACTCAAAACAACATGCTCTGTTTATACTTAAAAGCACATTTGTTAGTCCAAGATTTGGTTTTGTTCCTAAATTTGCATTGTTTTGTTGAATTCTCAATATTCTATCAATTAGATTTGTGGCTAAATCATTGTGGTAGGCTGGACAATGGTCCTCCGAGATGTCCACGTGCTAATCCCCAGAACTTGGGAATATGCTACCTGATAGGGCAAAAGGGATCTTGCAGGTGTGATTAAGTTAAGCATCTTGAGGTGTGGGAGATTATCCTGGATTATCTGGGTGGGCCTGATGTAATCATAAGGGTCCTATCAGAGCAGGAGGCTGTGTGATGAAGGCTGAAGAGATTGGGTGCTGTGTTGAAGATGGAAAAAGTGTCCTGAAGCGAAGAAATACAAGTAGCCATCAGAAGCTTAAAGAAAACAACAAAACCAGTTCTCTCCTCAGAGCTTCCAGAAGGAACCAGCCCTGTAGACCACTTGACTGTAGCCCAGTGAGACTGATTTTGGAGTTCTTAGAATAAATATATCTTGCTGTAAGCAACTAAGTTTGTGGTAATTTGTGAAGCAGGAATAGGAAACTGAGAAAATCCTTATCCTTATGTAGCAGACTCAGGGTGGCCCAAGAAGGGAGGCTCCCAGGCTGTACAAAGCTTAGAGAAACACAGTCCATTTGCTGCTCTGATAGAACCAACTAACTGAGTTTGTTGTTTTCCCCAACAACTCACTGGCTTTTTTTTTTTTTTTTCCCCCTCTTGAACACAAAAGATCATAGTCAAATCCAATGTTCTTGTTTTTGTGTTTTCTTTTTGGCATTGTACAAGTCTAAGTTTAAAAGAAACAGTTCTCTATCAGGTGTCAGGTCACACCCTTAAACTTTCAACGTTTGGCCTACCAGGCCAGAATACCATCCAGATTGACCTAAGTATCGGTAACACCAATTCCAATCACAGGCATTCATTTCCCAAAGGCAGGGAACAATTTAGGAGCAGCAATTCAGATTTATGTTCAATTAATATTGCTATATCCCTACTAAGTGCCAGGCACTGGGAATGACATGTTTGACGTGTATAATATCTCCTTAAGCAACATAGTGGGTAAACTGAAAAGTTCCTGGACACACATGCAACACGAAATAGCTGTTATTGTCAGAAGTTAATGCTTATTCCTCTCAGCAAGTATCATAACACTGTAGGGCAGCCGCTGTCACTGAATGTTAACAGCAGGTGCCTGTCTATGTACCCATCCATCATTCCATCCCCGCAGCTGGATTGCTCATCATTTGCCTGCCCTCAGTGGCCCTGATCTGCAGAAAGCAGGCTCCAGGAACAATTCAGAATTTACCTGTGATTAAAGTATGCTTCAGCCAGGTTTTATATATA
>NW_006794332.1:1060504-1070976 GCF_000442215.2 Lipotes vexillifer | reverse complement strand
ATATATATATATATATATATATATATATATATATATATATATATATATATAATGTACAGTGGGCCTCTTCTGCTTTTGTTTCCTTTTGGATATAACATAACACACAAGGTAAACAAGAAGTCTTCACAATAAGGATAAGTAACTATGCACTCCGGAGTGACAAGGATCTTACAGAAGGAAGAAATGGTAATTTAATTGTTTTACTACTTTTCCTTCAGAGAAATTAAATAACTCGATTTTTTTTTTCATAAAAAGTTTGAGAAATTGAGAATTTTGCTAGTTCTATTGTTTATCTCTGTTGAATAAAGTTAAAAGAGATCTTTTCCAAGTTGGTTGAGTTTTATCCACGTTTCCTATCAATTGGTCTATTTCAACATACATTTCCACTATTTGCCATACTGAAAAAAATTACCCCCGTCACTTCTTCATCTACTATTTGGACCTTATTCTGCCCAGGTTTTCTTTTAAAAATAAAAGTAAATAAAAATATTTCTCTTGGCGTAGCATCCTTTTCTCAATGCTGTTTTCATTTTTCGCTTGCAATCCAGTTAGTGATAACTTAGTCATCTATTACGATGATAACCTCAATATTTGAGATGCTGATCAGAGTGAAATGAAAGCGTCTCTGAGGAATTCAATAGACCAGAGAAGAAAATAATCAAAGTACTGTTTATTCATTCCCTTATCAACAAACACTTATTGAGCATTTAGTTGCCCTGGTATCCTCCCTTTTTCTTCTTTTTCATTCTCTTCCTTCCTGTCTCCTACAAAATTGACATCGTATTACAGAAACTGAAAATTCAAAGATGAATAAAATATAGCTCCCATCCTTAAGGACTTAGAGCTTAGTAAACAGTAAAAATGCAATGCAGTGCAACTCTTCTATTATGAAAGGGAGCAAGAGGTGCCATAGGGGGATCAGGAGGGAGAGGCCATCTGTGCATGGGAGCATCAGTGTTGAGGTAACACTTCAACAGAGGTTTGAACAGGAGTTCACCAAGAGAACGGGAATGAGGGTATATTTGTTTTCTATCTCTGTGTAACAAATTACCACAAACTTAATTATGTAAACATTTATTATCTCAGTTTCTGTGGATCAGGAGTCTGGGCATGGGTTAGCTGGGTTCTCTGTTCATGGTCACACAAGGCCATACTCAAGATGTAAGATGGGCTGAATTTTCATCTGGAGGCTTGATTGGGGAAGAATGTATTTCTAAGCTCACTCATGTTGTTGGCAGTTTTCATTTCCTTGTGCTTATATGACTGAGGGCCCCATAATTTGCTGGCTATTATATGGAGGCCATCCTCAGGTCCTAGATTCTGCCCACGGTTCCTTGCCATGTCATCTTCTCCAACATGGCCTCTTACTTCACTAGGCCAGCAAGGAGAATCTCTAGTCTAGTCTAGGACAGAGTCTTATACAGTGTAACAAAATCCCATTGCCTTTGACATATTCTATTGGTTAGAAGCAAATCACAGGTCTGACTTGTACCTAAGGACAGAGAATTACACAGAGCTGTGAACACCAGAAGGAGGGACTCATTGGGGTTCACCCTAGGGTCTGTCTATCACATAGGAAGATGAGAGGAATGAGATAAACAGGTAAGATGGCATATAGGGAATGAACAATGGTTCTATATGGTTGTAATAGGATGGAGGAGTTAAGAAAGAGAGATTCAAGATAAGACTGCATAGGTAATAATTACTGCTAACATTTATATAATGCTTACTCTGTGCCAGAGTACTTTATATATGTTAAATCATTATCTGACCAAGATTATAGAGCTTGTAAATGGTGGAGCTCGCTTCTGATTACCTGGCTCCTGAGTCTGTGTCCTTAAACCACTATGCAACACTGCCTCTGGGAAAGTATTGAGATGTTCCAGGAGCATATTATGAAGGGTCTTGTTAAGGAATTTGATTTTGTTCCAGGAAGTGGTGAAGAACACTACAGGGGTTTGAGTCATGGGTAAAGGTGTTCAGACTGACATACAACCAACAGCATGAAGGAGGCACTGGGGCCAAAGACACTGATACAGGTGAGGGAAGATGAGTTACTGAATGAATGTGGGAGTCATGGAGTTTGGAAGAAGGGGACAGATATGGGATCTTTGGAAAATGTACATGATCTGACTCAGTGACCAGTTATGAGGACTGGGTGAGCAGTGGTGGAATTGAGGAAGACAGATGTGTCTCAGGTAACTTCCAGGCTCCTGGCTTAGATGATTTGGTGTGTAACGGAGCATAAGACTCATGCATTAAGCTCCAACTTACTAGGAAGCAGGGACTACATTCTTCTTGTTCAGCATTGTATCCGTGGGCCCGGCATAGGACTTTGCCCATAGTTATGAAAACACACACTTGTACTGTGCCTATTACATGTAGAGCACTGTTCTAAGAGCTTCGCTTATGCTAACTTATTTAACCCTCATAATACCTCTATTTGATAGATACTATTATCATCCACATTCTAAAAAAGAGGAAAATGAGATACAGTGTGTTTAAGTAACTTGCCCAAGTTCACACAGTTTGAAAGTATCACAGCCAAGAGTTGAACTCAGGCAGGCTTTCTCCAGAGTCATGTGCTTAACCACCACACCATGGTCACAGTAAAGAAACCAAACACACACACACAAAAAGATGCACAATAATACTTGTTAAATGTTATGTGACTTCACAAAAGTATTGATAAGATGAATATTTAAAATATGATGCAGGAGAAGTAACAACTGACACCAGAGAAATACAAAGGATCCTGAGAGACAACTACAAGCAACTATATGCCAGTAAAATGGACAACCTGGAAGAAATGGACAAATTCTTAGGAAAGCACAACCTTCCAAGACTAAACCAGGAAGAAATAGAAAATATGAACAGACCAATCACAAGTAATGAAATTGAAACTGTGATTAAAAATCTTCCAACAAACAAAAGCCCAGGACCACATGGCTTCACAGGCAAATTCTATCAAACATTTACGGAAGAGCTAACACCTATCCTTCTCAAACTCTTCCAAAATATAGCAGAGGGAGGAACACTCCCAAACTCATTCTATGAGACCACCATCACCCTGATACCAAAACCAGAGAAAGATGTCACAAAAAAAGAAACTTACAGGCCCAAACCACTGATGAACATAGATGCAAAAATCCTCAACAAGATACTAGCAAACAGAATCTAACAGCACATTAAAAGGATCATACACCATGATCAAGTGGGATTTATCCTAGGAATGCAAAGATTCTTCAATATACACAAATCAATCATGTGATACACCATATTAACAAACTGAAGGATAAAAACCATATGATCATCTCAATGATGCAGAAAAAGCTTTCGACAAAATTCAACACTCCTGTATGATAAAAATTATCCAGAAAGTGAGCAGAGAGGGAACCTACCTCAACATAATAAAAGCCATATATGACAAACCCACAGCCAACATCATTGTCAATGGTGAAAAACTGAAAGCATTTCCTTGAAGATCAGGAAAAAGACAAGGGTGCCCACTTACACCACTATTATTCAACATAGTTTTGGAAGTTTTAGCTACAGCAATCAGAGAAGAAAAAGAAATAAAATGAATACAAATTGGAAAAGACATAAAACTATCACTATTTGCAGATGACATGATACTATACATAGAAAATTCTAAAGATGCTACCAGAAAACTACTAGAGCTAATCAATGGATTTGGTAAATTGCACAGAAATCTCTTGCAGTCCTATACACTAACAATGAAAAATCAGAAAGAGAAATTAAGGAAACACTCCCATTTACCATTGCAAGAAGAAGAATAAAATACCTAGGAATACCTACCTAAGGAGGCAAAAGACCTGTGTGCAGAAAGCTATAAAACATTGATGAAAGAAATTAAAGATGATACAAACAGATGGAGAGATATACCATGTTTTTGGATTGGAAGAATCAACACTGTGAAAATGACTATACTACCCAAAGCAATCTACAGATTGCTATCAAACTACCACAGGCATTTTTCACAGAACTAGAAGAAAAAATTTCACAATTTGTCTGGAAACACAAAAGACCCCGAATAGCCAAAGCAATCATGAGAAAGAAAAACGGAGCTGGAGGAATCAGGCTCCTGGACTTCAGACTCTACTACAAAGCTACAGTAATCAAGACAGTATGGTACTGGCACAAAAACAGAAATATAGATCAATGGAACAGGATAGAAAGCCCAGAGATAAACCCACACACATATGGTCCCCTTGTCTTTGACAAAGGAGGAAAGAGTATACAAGGGAGAAAAGACAGCCTCTTCAATATATGGTGCTGGGAAAACTGGACAGCTACATGTAAAAGAATGAAATTAGAACACTCCCTAACACCATACACAAAAATAAAATGGATTAAAGACCTAAATGTAAGGGCAGACACTATAAAACTCTTAGAGGAAAACATAGGCAGAACACTCTATGGCATAAATCACAGCAAGATCCTTTCTGACCCACCTCCTAGAGAAATGGAAATAAAAACAAAAATAAACAAATGGGACCTAATGAAACTTAAAACCTCTTGCACAGCAAAGGAAACCATAAATAAAATGAAAAGACAGCCCTCAGAATGGGAGAAAATATTTGCAAACGAAGCAACTGACAAAGGATTAATCTTCAAAATATACAGGCAGCTCATGCAGCTCAATATCGAAAAAACAAACCACCCAATCTAAAAATGGGCAGAAGACAATTTCTCCAAAGAAGAAATAGACATTTCTCCAAAGAAGATATACAGATTGCTAGCAAACTCATGAAAGGATGCTCAACATCACTAATCATTAGAGAAATGTAAATCAAAACCACAATGAGATATCATCTCACACCAGTCAGAATGGCCATTATCAAAAAATCTACAAACAGTAAATGCTGGAGAGGGTTGGAGAAAAGGGAACCGTCTTTCACTGTTGGTGGGAATGTAAATTGATATAACCAGTATGGAGAACAGTATGGAGGTTCCTTTAAAAACTACCATATGACCCAGCAATCGCACTACTGGGCATATACCCTGAGAAAACCATAATTCAAAAAGAGACATGTGTTAGTGAAGAACCTAGGGGCAGGACGGGAATAAAGACTCAGACCTACTAGAGAATGGACTTGAAGACACAGGGAGGGGGAAGGGTAAGCTGCGACAAAGTGAGAGAGTGGCATCAACATATATACACTACCAAATGTAAAATCGATAGCTAGTGGGAAGTAGCCGCATAGCAAAGGGAGATCAGCTCGGTGCTTTGTGACCACCTGGAGGGGTGGGATAGGAAGGGTGGGAGGGAGATGCAAGAGGGAGGGGATATGGGGATATATGTATACATACAGCTGATTCATTTTGTTATACAGCAGAAACTAACACAAAATTGTAAAGCAATTATACCCCAATAAAGATGTGGAGAAAATATATGATGCAATAAATTTGTCAATAGCCTTAATGGCTTTTGTATAAGTCTCTGTCATCACATTTAGGAAATTGTATTCTAAGGATGTGTTGAAATGTTGTCTTTCTCTCCCAATACTGTTGAGCCACTCAGACATAAGGGCTGGGTTCTATTCTAGACATTTGCACTGTGTCTTGTGCAGTGCACTCAATAACCGTTTGTGGAATGAATTACTTTCTTATGTATTATATGTATTATTTATAATTTCTAAACTGTATTGACTACATTATCTCGTTCAATAGTGACATCGACTAGAAAAGATAGGGGTGGTAGGTCCTGTTATTCCCATTTTATAACCGTGGACATCAAGGCAGAAGAGAGTGACCAAACTGAACTCCAAAGTTCAATTGAGAGCACTCATCATCCTTCCTCATTGTAATCACTTAAATCTTGGCCAGAATAATGGAGACCAGTGAGAAAGTCAAATTCTAGGCTGAAATACTCAATGTAATGGCTATGATTCTTTGCCATCATTTATTTTCTTTTTTATAAGCACATGAGGGAAACAAGCACATGAGAACATGGGCTGCACTAAAAGCTAAAAAGACTCAGGATAGTGTTGCGACTGGCATTAAGTGATTAGTTAACTAATTAAATGGCCACCACAGTCTAATGAAGAGGTCTATTTTTTTTTTTTTTTTTAATTTTTTTTTGCGGTACGCGGGCCTCTCACTGTTGTGGCGTCTCCCGTTGCGGAGCACAGGGTCCGGACGCGCAGGCTCAGCGGACATGGCTCACGGGCCCAGCCGCTCCGCGGCATGTGGGATCTTCCCGGACTGGGGCACGAACCCGTGTCCCCTGCATCGGCAGGCGGACTCTCAACCACTGCGCCACCAGGGAAGCCTGAAGAGGTCTCTTTATTGGGGAAATAAAGACAAAAAGCCAAGGGAAGGGTTGTGGCTGCCATCCTTGTTTCAGCACATGCCCAACTCGGTCACTCTGACCTCTTATCCACTCACCAGTTCAAAATAAATCTAGGAAAATCGCCCTCATCAGCAGTGTGGCTTTCAGCTATTCCACAAGCAAGACTAAGTCTTTGTTTTTCCCTTCAAAAGTCGCCCCTGCCCCGTTTCGGGAAGATCCCACATGCCGCGGAGCGGCTGGGCCCGTGAGCCATGGCCACTGAGCCTGCGCGTCCGGAGCCCGTGCTCCGCAAATGGGAGAGGCCACAACAGTGAGAGGCCCGCATAACGCAAGAAAAAAAAAAAAAAAAAGTCGCCCCTATTCTTCCCTTATCTATATCAATTGTCTAATTTCCTTCCATTGTTTAAAGTGCATCTTTGTTCTTTTCCTCCAAGACAACACCTTAAGAAATAAGATAACATTTATCCTTTTATTCCCTTTTTTGGTTGGTTTTCTTGTCCTGTCTCCTCCACAACCTTCTACTTTTCTCACATGTAGACTGAGATCAACTTTTCCTGCTTCAAGAATCAGCTCAGGAGTCCTTTTGGGGTAGACTTATTTCTAAGAAGGACCCCAGTGTTTCCTGCCTCCATGTATTCATGCCCTTGTGCAACCCCCCCCCCCCCCCAACTCCTGCCTGAGTCTGGGCTGAACCCTAGTGATTTGCCAAGCATTGGCAAAAGTAGTGGGATAATTAGCATGGCAAGTGTGATGGGGTGTCACTTCCATGGTAGGGTTACAAATAATTGTGATGTTCATCTTACAAGTAAGCTCTCTCCCTTGCCTTCTTGGCTTGAATGATTGGATGTAGCAAGCTGCCATGTGGAGAGGTCAACATGGCAAGGACCCGAGGGCAGCCTCCAGCCAACAGAGAGGACTTGATGCTCTCTCTAACAGTGCACACAGAAATGGATTCTGCCAATAACCACAGACCTTGGAGGTGGGTCTTTTCTGCAGTAGAGCTTTCAGATGAGACTGCATACTTGGAATAACACCTTGATTGCAGCCTCACAAGAAACTATGAAACAGAGGACCCAGCTAAGCCATGCACAGATTCCTGACCCACTGAAGTGGTGTGATAACATACATGTGCTGTTTTAAGCCACTAGGTTTTGGCGTAATTTGTTACACAGCAACAGATTACTAATACACCTCCCTTCCAAGCAGCTTCCCCACACCCTAGGCACATCTCCTTTGTGCAGCCATCTGTATAGCTCTATTCTTGTACTTAGAACACAGTATTCTAATGATGTTTACCTTTGTTTCCTGCTCTGCACTGAGCTGACTGAGGACAGTGACCTGATTTATCTCCCAACACAGCACCTGGCTCAACAGTAATTATGTGTTAAGTAATGAACATGTATTCAATAGCTTTCTCTGCTCCCACTGCTCTCCCACCAGTCACCTGCAATTGGTACCATTAGGGCAAGAGAAGATGGTTCAGTTTCAGCCATCTCAGGTCACTGCTATAATTCTTCATGTGCCCCTGCTCTCTTTGTCCCTTTGAGCAACATATCCTGGCAAAAACAAGACAAGCAGATTTCAGACACATTCTCTTTTTTGATCTTCCCAGTCAATCCTATGGTCTAGATATCAGGGTCCAGTGTATAATGAGGAAATTAATGTCTTGCACAGAGTTGCACAGCTGGTAAGTAGCAGAGTCAAAGTCAGTATTTGAATATATCTGATTTTTAATTCAATACGAATCTCTATTCACAGTTATGCCATGCATTATGATCATGGATAAAGTTTCCTACTCTCTAGGATAAACTGTCAAAATGAGAATAATAACAAAAATGTTATTTGAAAACATTTATTGAGTTCTTGTTCTGTGGCAGGCACTGTTCTGAGCCCTTTAAATGTATTTACTCAAGACTTTCTTACAAAAGCCATGAGGCAGGTATTATTATTATCTCCATTTTACAGAGAAGAAAACTGAGACAAAGGAAGGTTAAATAACCTGCCGAAGGTCATATGCCTAGGAAGTAGGAGAGCAAGGATTCAACTCAGGGGGTCTGGGTCTAGAAATCAGCCTGGTCTTAGGGGACATGATTCATCTCAGGTAATTTTGATTTTCTCCTATAAGAGAGAGTAGAATGACAGACCACTACTCACATGTATTTGAATCCTAGGTTCCCAAGAAAAAAATAATTTGAAGATTCATTTCTCTTTTGTTAATGAGCATCAGTTTTTCTCTGGAGAGAGGACCCCTCCTGTTATGAATCCCCACTGCAATGCAGGAACTCCAATTAATACTATGCAAAGTACATAAAAAAGGAAAATAATGAGAATCTGGAATTCAGAAAGACATGACTCTGATAGCATCCTTGAACACAGTTTGGCCAGATTTTGTCCCTTGCTTTTAATATCTTGTGGCTGTGAGCAATAAGAAGGAAATGCAAAACATGTTAATTTTTGAAAGAGGGAGGCTTAATTGGAAGGTTTTCTCAGGCAGGGGCACAGAGCATTATGTGAGCCTCCAGTTCATTTGTTGAGAAGAATTTATAAATTTAATTTTTTTCTTCAGTTGTAATTGCCACATAAAAAGTCAAATAGTTATGCAAGACTTATGAAAAAGAGTAGCTCCCAGCCCTGTCTCCTTCTCTGCCCCCCACTACCCCACAAGAGGCTACTTCTCTAAAGCCTATTCAGCTCTTTCTCTTGATATTTACCTATATATTTGCAAATAACTTGCTCATACTGCTATCTCTCATTTCAGTTTTAGACATCATTCTGGAGAAGGATTTGTCACTGGCATTTTATATGTTAGCATTTCCTTTTCATATATTTCTGCAAAAATAAAGACAATAAGGCAAAGAGGTCATAGTACCTCCACATGAAGAGTGCATACATATTTATACAAAGCACCTTGAGCTTTGGGCTAGGAAGAGAGAACAGCTATGTAAGACAGCCTAAGAGCAATAAACAAGTAGATGGGTGAAATAGCCATCACAGCTTTGGAATAAAAGAGGCAAACCAAAGCAAGCTTGAGGTGCTATTTTAAATGTAATAAATTGGAAAATGTTTAATAAAACATCCTGTGCTGGTGTGGTTATTATAAGTTGAAACACTTATATGCTTCTAACAGAGTATCTTTGAAAGTCAATATGACAGTATATACCAAGTGCCATAAAAATGGTCATACTGTTTGACCCAGTAATCTACTACTGGAAATTGATCCTAAAGAAATAATACAACAGATGCAAAAACCTATATATACCAACAAGTTCATTGTAGTATTAACTATAAATCAATATAAATCATTAGATAGGTTATTGTCTAGCTGTTAAAAGTGACATAAAAAGTACTTATGATGTCCTGTTAACTGAACAAAACTAAACACAAAATAGTATATGCTCTGTGACTTTAACCCTGTATAAACCAGTGTGCATACCCACAGGAGTGGCTTCAGTATGAAGGACATGGATGAACTGATTTGAAGTCTGGGTCTTTCATTTACAAGCTGGGTGTCCTGGGGCTTAAAAAAGTACTTCTCTGAGCCTTGTTTGTTGCATCTATAAAATTAGAAGAAAATATTGACTTTTTAGTGTTGATGTAAACTTTAGAAAAATATATAATTAGAAGCTAATACAGTGCCCAGCATATTATAGTAAGGGCTCAATAGATGGTTATAAGTATTGGTAACATATGGACCCAAACCAGGAGGTAATATTCATGGGGGTGGGGGGGAGCTATCTTAGGGAGATGGAACTATGGATGCTGCTTTTCCCCTTAAAATTTTTATGTATATGAATATATAAAGTTTATATATACATTACATATGAATTTTAAAAATTTATAAAATTATAAATACAAACTTACAAAATTTATATATATAGTTACATATAAATTATAATTTATATATATGAAATGTAAGTTTATACATAAATGTAATGTATATAGTTGCTACATGAGAGCTTTAATTCAGTGGAATCATACAGAGTGTCTTTGTCAGTAAGGAAGGCCCATGTTTCTGAAGGTGCCATAATAAAATAAGCCTGAAGAGAGAGCAAGGTTGGGAGCCTTGGTCTGTTAAACCTCTGTTCTCTTTTTATTGCCCTTGGCTCTCCCAGCTCTTTGTTCTCCTCTGGGCATTCCTTCTAAATAGCATTTTAAC
>NW_006794332.1:1058818-1060494 GCF_000442215.2 Lipotes vexillifer | reverse complement strand
ATTCCTGCTAAATAGCATTTTAACTCTGATATTCCCACAACTCTCTGCTATTTCCTTAACTGACATTTGCATGGCAGATGGTGCAAATGGCCTAGCAAATATATACTGGGTCAGTGTTAGAAAACTGCCAGATTGATGGCTTTGTTGGCTGTGTGCCTCCAAGCAGACACACGACTGGAAATTACACAGAGGCTCAATTTTCCAGACCAACGTGTGGGCTTTCTGTTCCTCGCTTGCTATAGGCGATCAGTAGGACAGGTGAAGATGGGGCTAGTCTGATTGGCTTCACTTTTAAATAAACACTGATGTGGGCAGATGGGTTGGCACACAATGTGCTGAACTGGGAGCTGAATCTTTCTCCTTCTAATCCTGCCTGAATCAGACTTGCTCAGGGATGGAAGCCAAAATCTTAACCTGTTCATTTCCAGAGTGTTCTATGGGATAATATTAAGCTTCTTTCAAGGAGAGTCATGAAGGTTGATTTAGGAAGGTAGAACATTTTATCTAAGTGGTTAAAGAAGACTTGTTTATTTAATAGTTCTTAGTCCCTAACTGCTTCTGGGGAAGAATAAACCATTGACTTGACTTCTACCTCTTCTTTGGGCTTTCATCTCTGTAGCACTATTATTTTCTGTGCTTTTGATCTTCCCAGCTAGACTGTAAGTTCTTTGAGGACAGAGACTAAATCCCATAGCTGTTTGTCTTTCTTACGGCACATAGTAGGACCCTTGCCAGTGCTACTTCTCAGTGCCTGGTGACTACTTTGTGAAACAAGTACTGTGGGCCTGATTCATAGTACTGTGACAGCAGGCAGTCCTGTTGTTAGCAGGGGCCCTGCCCTGGGTCTCCTGTGGCTATAACCCTACTATTGGGGCCAAGAGTCGAAGGTTTTATTATCTCAGTAGATGGTTGTGAACATGACATGACAGATAAATAAGATTCTACCTGGACCCCTCCCTTCTCTGCACCTACTAGACTATATTCTTCATATCCATGTCCCTGGAATTTCCTATCCCAATGGCCCTAAGCCCACTAGCAGAATATGCATGGTTCTCTTCCAAGGGGAGACTCTTTTCCCTGTTCTCCCAAGGGAAGACTATGATGCCAGTGTTTGATATCCTTAGGCCTGAAGGATGGCCAAGGGGCAGCTGTTTGCAGGGAGCTGGGGAGAAAGGTAGAGCTAGAGCTTGGAAATTTGAGCCAGGAGGTGCATGCACTGTGAGCGCATGATAGCCTGCACAGTGCAGGATGCAGTTGGACTGGGAAGAGAAGGTGAGTGAATAGTAGGCTGGGCACTGATGCTCCCTGTGCTGCCATGTTCAGGTATAGTACATGATGATCCAAGAGTTTTAAATTTAAACCTGGCCTTCAATTTTCCAGACTAAGGTAGGATTGTACGACAAGGTATATGTTTGAAAATAGACAGATAGAATGTACTTCATTTCACATGTGTTAGCTTCATTTATAACTTTTAAGTATGTGGACATATGGGCTTCCCTGGTGGCGCAGTGGTTGAGAGTCCGCCTGCCGATGCAGGGGACACGGGTTCGTGCCCTGGTTCAGGAGGATCCCACATGCTGCGGAGCGGCTGGGCCCGTGAGCCACGGCCGCTGGGCCTGCACGTCCAGAGCCTGTGCTCCGCAACAGGAGAGGCCACAACAGTGAGGGGCCCGCAT
>NW_006794332.1:1035275-1058808 GCF_000442215.2 Lipotes vexillifer | reverse complement strand
AAAAAAAAAAAAAAAAAAAAAAAAAAAATGTGGACATATATAGTAGATGGGTATCCATTTGTACTCTCACCACTCAGCTCTGCAAATTTTAAGGGCAGGGTGATGCCAATGAATTCAACTTGCAAAATAATGTTGGGAGTAAAAGGTGATGTCAATCCCTACATTTTATCAACTTATTTAACCTTCCTATGGATAGATACCTTTTTTTTTTGTGGTACGCGGGCCTCTCACTGTTGGTGGCCTCTCCCATTGCAGAGCACAGGCTCCAGACGTGCAGGCTCAGCGGCCATGGCTCACGGGCCCAGCCGCTCTGCGGCACGTGGGATCTTCCTGGACCGGGGCACGAACCCGTGTCCCCTGCATTGGCAGGTGGATTTGCAACCACTGTGCCACCAGGGAAGCCCAGGATAGATACCTTTGAATGTAGTCAATGATAAAAAAGAATCTGAATTATGGAGTAGTTTGAAAAACAACACAATTTTGTTACATATAATCACCAAAACTGACGATCAATTAAGTATTGCTAAGTTGGAGTCTTATGGGCCTCCTTTAGTAGAAAGGTAATTAGCTCATTAATGTCTCTGAACGAAATGAAATAAAATAGTTCTAAAAGCACTCAAAAACAATATTTTCTAAATGAGCCTTAATATTTTGCCTGTTTTCTTTATACAACTAATTTACTTAGGTCATTTTGTTTTCTAAAATGAGGTAAATTTCTGCCTAGTTCAAGTAAGAATGATGACCAATTCCAAACTGTGCAGGGCCCAGTTGGCGAGGTTTTGTGGAACTGATTAATGTTTGTGAACGTGACAGGGCAGGTAAGATTCCAGACCCAAAGTCAAGGTCCAGTCTTTCCTCTGGGATACCTCTGGCAGTGAACAATCATTAAGATAATGATTATTACACTCTACAGAAACATTTTATTGTTCCTTTTCAAATGATTAAAAAAAAAATCCCACTATAAGCAGGAAGAAATTAAATTCACAAGGAAAACAAGAACTTTATAGGCCATCTGCTCAGACTTTCAAATTTAAATTTTATACATAAGAGCACATTAGCTGTGGGGAAGAATGTGATCACATTTTGTAGCTGTCTGAGCAATGAAGATATTTCCCTCGTTGGGCTTTCTGCATAGAGATAAAAGCAGCTGTTTTGTGGAAGAAAATGAAATGGCTTCGGTATGGGGGAAATCTGCTATTCACTATTTTATATGTATGGAGTGCTGAACTTGCACCATCCTTTACAAAATATGAAGTAACCGTCCATGCCTTTGGGGCTCGTGGGGGACATTAGACAAACAGTATTTGAGAGCACCTCACAAAGAGAAAACTGAGACCCTGACAGCCTGTTAGCGGCAGTGAGTAACAGGATGGATGGGTGGCTTTACAGGTGACAGAGCGCCCACCTGTGGGAAGGAGAACGCAGGAGCACGAGGGAGGGGAGGCTGTTCCTTTGTACTCCTTCTCCGGAACCCAGGCCCCTAACATAAAGCCTGGTCCTGGTGGCCTGTGCCTTTAGGAATCTGCTTCCTCACATGGGGACAGAGAATGGTAGGACGTGGTTAACAGCATGAGCCAAGGATCACACTGAGCCGAGGAGAATGGGTGACAGCAACACTGCTCACGTTGGCTACTGCTTCCTGCAAGCCGCAGCTGGCGGCTTTCCTAGGAATGGTCAGGACAGCGTTTGATTAAGTCAGCCTGCTCCTTCTGCTGCCTCCAAACTACCTGTCTGATGCTTCATGACAGCGGCAAGAGAGGTCGTAGCAACACCAGGACAATTAGTGTGAGCCGTTGCTTTCTTCCACTGCCTGCCTCCCTGTGATCATCAGAGAAATCTCCATCCTCATTTGGTCAACTGAAGCCAGGCAAACGAACCCAGTCTCTTTCCCCCACTTTGTTTTGCTGTGAAAAGATGAAGGAGGCACAATGAAAGCTTAAAGTGATGGAACGAATGCTGACCCTGGCAGGTAACAGTCTTTTACAGTCAACCCTAAGAGGTGATACCTTAAAGCACCTAGTTTAGAGAGGTATGTGAACCACTCTAAAAAAATACTAATTAAGGAAAACCAGTTAGAAGGAAAACTGTGAACTTTCATGAAAAACAAATTAAATTCATTTGAGTTGGTGCTATTTTAGAAAAGCCTAGAAAAGCTGAAATTAATCTGATGGTAAATGAATGAAAGGAGCACAGAACTCAGTAGAAATGATAGCACTGAACATCAAACTTCTCTCAGTCGTAAATCTTAAAAGCAAAATGACATAGCTGTTCATAGTGCAATCTTGGTAGTCAGAGCAACTTTATTTGAATTTTAGGTCCCCTATCTGTTAGCTGTGTGACCTTAAATAAGTTAATTACCCTTTCTGTGCTTCCATTCCCTCATCTGTAAAATGGGGCTAATAATTGTACTTCATGTAGTTTGGGAGAGGGTTAAATGAGATAATACATAAAAAGTACTTAGTGGAGTACCTGAGACTTTGAAAGTGCTCAAAGAAATATTAGCTATTTTAGTTCTAAAAAAAAATTTTTTTTTTTTGTTTTGGGTTTTTTTTTTTTTTTTTTTTTTTTTTTTTTTTTTTTTTGCCACTCCTCATCGCGGTGCGCAGGCCTCTCACTATTGCGGCCTCTCTTGTTGCGGAGCACAGGCTCCAGACGCGCAGGCTCAGTAGTTGTGGCTCACGGGGCTAGTTGCCCCGCGGCATGTGGGATCTTCCCAGACCGGGGCACGAACCCGTGTCCCCTGCACTGGCAGGCAGATTCTCAACCACTGCACCACCAGGGAAGCCCAGTTCAGTGATTTTTAAACTATGCTTTAATAAGTCCTAGGTTCCAAAAGTTCCATTCTGGAATGTCTATAAGTTTAGCGGAAGGATAAACAGGGGTAACTTGATCCCTATCTACAACTACCACAGTAGCTCAGCTTTTGGATGATATTTTGTTTTAATTCTATTTAAGATTTTATTTGAACAAAGTCCTCTAAGTTAAAACAAAACATGCCGTATAAGACATCTGATCCAGTCTATTATCCCAGTAAGGAGAGAAATCTTGTCCCTATTTATTGGTCATCCTACCTCTTCTTAAACATTTTTAGTAATGGTTCTCACCAATCCGCAGGCCTTTTTAATTTGGAATCATTCAGATAATTAGAAAGTTCTTTCCCATATTGACTTGTGTGATTTCATTCTCAGCTTTGCTCTCTAAATATGACCAAATTCTCTTCTGCAAAAATCCCTTCATATATTGACAAAAACCCATTGTATCATTTGAGATCTTTGGTTGCAAGTAACAGAAATTGACTGGCAAACCTAAGATGAAAAGAAATTTCTTGGTGAGACATTAGGCGGCTCATAGTTAAGGAGAAGTCTGGAGAACCAGGCTTAGTAGAAAAGACGGGAATCAGGGTCCTTCTGGGTGTCTTGGCAGCACCCATTTTGGTCTTTCTTTTTCAGATTCTTTCAGCTATTCCTAAAATGTGGCTTCCATGATCACTGCTCACTGTGAACAGTGCTCTAGTTCACTAGCATCTCTCCAAGAGTGGGTCCTGGAAAGGCACACAACAATCAATACATGCTCTGCTGAGCTCAGTAAATCCTGGGATTTCTTTCTTTCTTCTAGTCATCATTATTTCATTTATATACTGCAAAATTGATTTGTTTTCTAGGGCACCCAGGTCTGAAGACCTATACTGAGCTTTCAATCTGTTAGAACCTTAAAAGTAAGTCTTCCAGATTTACTAATAAGACATAGAACACCCAGTTAAATTTTTTTCTCCTTTAAAAAAAAATTGAGTGAGTCTTTAAATTCTATAGTACTTTACAATTTTCAAAAGTTTCACACAGATGATTTCATATAAGCCCATAACAGCCCTTTTACCCCCTTCCCTGTATTGCTCCTCGCCCCTTCCCTCTCCCCACTGGTGAACACTGGTTTGTTCTCTATATCTGTGAGTCTGCTTCTTTTTTGTTTTATTCACTAGTTTGTTGTATTTTTTAGATTCCACGTATAAGTGATATCATACAGTATTTGTCTTTCTCTGACTTATTTCACTTAGCATAATGCCCTCCAAGTCCGTACATGTTGTTGCAAGCGGCAAAATTTCATTTGTTTTTTTATGACTGAGTAGTGTTCCATTGTACATATATAACACATCTTCTTAATCTACTCACTTGTTGGTGGACACTTAGATTGCTTCCATACCTTGGCAATTGTAAATAATACTGCTATGAACATTGGGGTGCAAAAACCTAGAACACCAGTTAAATTAAAATTTCAGATAAATGGTGAATAGTTATTTAGAATAAATATGTCACAGATACTTTATCTGGCAATCTTCCTTAAGTGATTTTTTGGTTTAGTTTTTTAATATAATTTGCTGTTAACCATTGCTTATCTTCTATACTTCATTTTAGAAACTAAGCTCAGAAATGTACATTTATCTCAATTAAATTTCATCCCATAAATTTCAGCTTCTCTTTCCAACTTGTCACAAGTTTTAAATTCTTGATTTTATAAAGTCCTTGTATTCACTCTATTTCTAACCCTGAATCCCTAGTTTGATATTATGACCAGATAAGGAGGGTCTATGGAAGGACAGGTAAAGAGCAAGATGGAGTTTAGAAAGGATGGTGGTGGTAGGGAGGTAGCCAGTCAGAAAGAAGGACTCAGGATAGAAGAAGTTTTAGGGAAGTCGGAGAAAGAGGAAGAAAGAAAAATACATTGAAAGGAAAGGTATCAGTAATCAGAGTTCTTAATTTCATGAAACTGCTCAATTTAAGCAAAAAGTAAAAAATAAATAAAAAGAGCAATTATGTGAAGATATGGGAGGCTCATAGACTCTACCAGAAATTTGGATAATGGGCAGGAATTGAGAGCTGGGCAACAGGAACCACAGCAAAGACTGTGAAGTAGAAACAGATTGGACTCAAGGCCACTTGGGCTGCTGCTGGGGCTAATGATGACCTCTGCCTGACCCCACAACCTTGGGTCATAGGTGAGCTCTGGCTAAGAGTATCCCACTGGCCGAGCCTAAGTCATAGCCCATCCTCTGGCAGTGTTGAGCTGAGGGGAACTTTGGTCAAGCTCTTTGGGCTCTGTCAAGGAAGGCTCAACAGTGTCAGAAAAGTGCAGTTAGGAAGGTGCTTCTATTTCAGACAGCCAAAACCAATGAAATCAAATCGATCAATCAACCAACCCTTCAACAAGTAAGCAAACAAACAAATAAATATTCCCAATGGAAAGGTTAAAAGAATAGAATCATATGCAGGTGACTCACTATAGGCTGCCTCCAGCCCCGGTCTCTCTTCCATGCTGCTAATCAGTACAGTCAATGGCTACTCAGTATCTCTGATAGTATGTGAGTCAAATCAATACCAATGAAATCTCTCCAAGATCAAACTCATGCTCTGCTCCCACTCTACTTCCAGCCTGTGACTTCTTTGAGTGTTGCCCATCTCTGTGAGCATCACACATTCCTAATCTAGTATCATTCTTGACACTTCCCACTCTTTGATCCTTCATACTAAATATACCTCCAAGTTCTGTTGAGTTTACTCATTAATATCACTCAAATCTCTTTACTTCTCTCTTTCTCCATCACCTCCACCACCCTAGTCCATCCTAATCCTACCCCTCACCTTTACTACTATAATTACCACATAACATATCTCCGAATCTATTGTACCATCCCTGCAGACTGTTCTCCACCTTGTAGCCAGAGCAATCTTTCCGAAATGCAAATTTGAACATGACACTTACCCCATTCCCAACATCTCTCAACATGAAATGTTTCAATGGCTTTCCACTGTGCTTAGGAAAAGACCAAGATCTTTAATCTAGTCTACAAAGCCAGGAATGATGCTAAGCTATTAGTGACCATATAGGGCTTCTGTAATGATTACATAAAGTACTGATAGATAAGGTGACTGAAAATGCTAGCAACACTGTCAGGGGATGCTTGTTTCTTTGTGCTAAGCACTATATAGGCCAATAAATTTAATCTCTGTTATATCACTGTGAAGTCACTTCCTTGTTTTATTGGGAACTGAGGCTCAGAAAGGTTGAAGTCCTTTAACCAAGCTAGACAATGCAGAGTCAGAATGCAAACCCAGTTTTGGCTGGCTATCTCCGTAACTCTGTATTTTCCATAAGAAACGTCACCTTCTTCCTGATTGACAGAGAGCTAGGCCTATGCCTTAGGAATCACTAAGAGCTACCCAATACTTATATCTTCAGCCTGGCACAATAGAGCATTTGAAGAGTCAATGACCCAAGTGGAGGGAAAATGTCACACGGACCACAAGACGGAAACAACCGCACTCTCGTTTAGCTTACACCATGAGCCATTTTGCTTAATGATTCAACTGCAGGTAAATGTATATTCCATATTTCTTTACTAATTCTCTCTAGGCTTTTCCCTCCTTAACTGAATGGGAGACAACTGCCTTTCAGACTATCTGCTTTTGTTTTATTTAATTCAACCCAAGTTTGTTGATGCCTTGAGTGACTTATTAGTTAATTGGCACCTTGTTGGTAGGACAATCCCTAGCCAGTTCTAGAGGCTGAGTGAGGTGGGTGAAATCTTTTGGAAGTGCCCTCTGTGGCCCCGTGGGGATGCTCAATTGATGACTTCAGCAGCAAACAAGGCTTTCAACATCTTGCCTGCTGTATGCCAGTGAGGTGGAGTTCCATGCCAGAATTTGCCTTTCAACTTTGGGCTCCGTTCCTGTTGTGTGGGAACCATGGCTCACTCTTACCACCTGGGCCATCTCTTCTGGCTCTTCAGTGGGTCTTAACTATGGTAGTAGTCAGTAGTTAGTTGGTGAATAACTTTCTCTGAGTCAGTGAAACTAGTGTGAAGACTCCACCTTGGGAGAGGGCATGCCCTGGCATAATCCCAGCTCCACGATTGACCACTGGATGACCTAGAGCAAGAGACAGGGTTCCAGCTTCACAAAGTGGGGTTAGTGACACATGTGCACAGTATTCCTAAAGGAATTCCCTGAGCTCAGGCCCAGTGCTTAATGCACACTACCCACTGAGGGCCTGACTATACAAAACCCTTCTCAGTGTCTACTTCAGTTAATCCTCACAATAGCCCTAAGAGGTAAAAATAACATTAGAATCCTCTTTTTATGGAGAAAGAGAGAGAACACACTTAAATAACATGCTCAGGTTCATATAGTTCAGGAGAGAGTAGGGACTGCTTTCAAACTCACGCAGACAAAAAGCATGGCCTGTGCTCTTAATCATAAGGCAATAATGCACGGAGTGTGAACTTAATAGAAGGGCACTGATACTGTCTTTGATGATGATGATGTTACTGTATTACCCTTCTCATGTGGCTCCATTCTCAACTTCCCAGCTTCCTTGGGGTCTGTACCTATACCAGAGCATGCTCCTTTGTTCTCATTCAACAGGTATTTCTTGAACACTGACTCTATGCCAATACAGTGCCTCACCTAAGAAAAGTGAACCAGACAGACATGCTTCCTGAATCCCTGGAATAGTTCAGTGGGGAAGATGTCCATGAACAAAAAGTGTCAGATGATGAATTAATTGCAAATATGATAAAGCAGAAATCAAGAGAGCTAGGAAAGCTGATCACTGGGGCTCTAATCTTGGAGGGGGTGGAGGGGACAGGAAGGCCTTTTAAGTCAAGAATTCTCCTCCTCTTTCCTGTAAGCTTGCAGGGAAGGGATACGGGTATTTTTCTTAGGAGATTCAGAACAGACTCTTAGAGCTATTTTTCTGTTAAATTTCTTATTAAAAACAGAACAAAACAACTCATGGGTTTTAGAAATCATACGGTAGACCATTAGGAAAACTGAATTAATGAAGTAGGTTAAATATGAAAATATGATCAAATCTTTTAGTAGTTTTCTCTACAGGAGTTTCCTTCTGCTTCAGGAACCCTGTCCTCCATCTGTTCATGTGAACTTTCATCCAATCTGCTCTATGGCTGCCCTGTCCTGATAGGTTTGGGGTTTGGGATAAACACTCTGTGTTCATCCACTAGGACTTTTGCCTCTAGCTGTTCCCAAATTCTAGATTGTTCCTTCAACACAGAGGTTTTATACCCTTGAGGGCTTTCTACCAACATACAGCTATGCCAGTTTTTCCTCTTAGATCTGTTTTAAAATTTTACATTTTACTTAAGATGTTAAAATACGTAACCTAGGGGCTTCAGTTTCTTTCCCATATAATGTAGCTCTGCGTATTATATTTCCACCTAAAAATATAGAGGAGGATTTGTAAAATATTTAGGTTAAGAAACCATAGCACAAACCTAATTTATAACATGTTATAAATAATAATGAAAGAGTTTTCTAATTAGAAGCTGTTTCCCCAAATAAAGTCATACCACAGTGGTTTATTTCTGTAGTCCTTTTGAAAAAAATCAGTTCATCAGCATATCTGAAATCCATATACTAAACTGGCAGAAAATCAAAATATTATTTTTATATGGGAGAGGAAAACCCCTAAGGATTTTCATTTAAATATCTACATCTTGGACCCATTTCAAGTTCTGATTTAAAATCAGGGGTTCAATATTTCATGGCAGATTATAAGGCAGAATCCAGAGAATTAGATGAGACATTTTCTGACTCGTATTATCTCCTTGAAGAACCAAATTCTTGCTTTCAGATTCATTTTCCGTATGATTTCCCTGTTGGATACGACCCGGATACTGTGGTGAGAAGCCAGCAGGAAAACCCCAGGGAAGAGGTCAGAAACGATGCTATCAGAGACAGAAATGTCATGGGACAAGGATTGAAAATTGGAAACAATGAGAGAGGGAGAGAGGGGAGGGAGGGAGAGAGGTAGAGAAAAATAAAGAGAGGGTGAGATTGAGAGAAAGAGGATTTGTATGCAAGGGAGCACAATATAAGAAATAATACATGGAATACTGCCACCAACATGATCATTTTGGTTCGTGTTATTTAAACCCTCTTTAAGCCTTCACTTGTAATTAATAAGAATTGCTATTTAAAAGATTTCAGAAGGACTTCTGTTTACTGTTGAAGCATAAAAGAAAAATATTGGCCTTTCATCATCTCCAAAAGGAAAAAACCCCACACGATTTATGTATAGACTTTGGAATCAAAGCCCCTTTTAAGTCTCTTGGAGCTGATCATGAATAGAAGCCAAGTCTGATCTCCCCAAATAATAAAACAGTGGAGAAAAAGATAATGCACCCTCTACCATTTAAGCAGTTGGCCCACATCATTAAAAATGGTTCAAGTAAGTGCTGTTAAATTAGCCCTAAGAATGCAATGCACTGAAATTTGTGTGTAATAGGGGCTGTTTTTCCGTGTAGAAGCAACTACTGATCCAGCAGTAATAGGTATACTCTTCACGGTTGCTTTCCCAAGAGTGGTGCTGGCCTGCACAGCTACCATGCTGGTCACTAACCCTCCCTAACCCATTCTCCCTTGGAACTGATGCTGTTGGCTATGGGTTTTTCCTGTAAAGGGGAATTTGCAACCTTCTCCTTTGACTTTCCAAGTGGAGGAAACATGAATTATGTATATCAATACTAGTACTCAATTGAGAAGGTCACTTACCAGATAGTAGAGTTTTGATGGAGGTGCATACTTACCCTGGGAGGAAGAAATTAGCTGTAAATTTGGTGAAGAAGGCAGCTGAATTTTTCTGCAGCAAAAGGCCAATTGAGATATACAACCTGAAACATATAGCAAACGTGATGGAGAGCCAGCTGAAACTTAAAAGTTTTTCCACTGAAGTGCATTTGGGAGGTGGGGGGATTTCAAATAGAGATAAACAGCAATCTAAGACTGGGTAAGCATCCTTAGAGACAATCATTTTTTAGACGGAAAACAGAAAGGCTTATGTATACAGCTGGCATTTACATGAATTCCTCCCACTAATGCCTGGGACTTTGGAAGACACACCAAGAGATAGGAGGTAAGCAGCTGTCTGTGCAGATGTTGTCAACAAATAGGATTTGGAATTCTGATCTGTTACGTAAAAGCCTGTAACCAGTGACTTTTACCTGGGGATCTGGGGAAGAAGGGAATCTAACTGACCTCTAAATGCTAGTATGTTCAGGGCTTATTCCTGAGCCTCCTTCTTTAGCTGCCTTTTCTCCCCAGGTGAACTCACCCAGTATGTAAATGCAATCTATGCCTATTTATTGTTTGTAAAGTGCTGAGAACCGTGCCTAGTTCATAGTAAACACCATAGAAGTGTCAGCTCTCGTTACTTATTATAGCTAATTGCCTAGTAACTGTTTTGACTTGAATGTTTGATAGGTATTTCCGAATTAAATCCAAAATGGAATTGAAATTTTCACTGTTCCTCCAAACCAATCTCCCCTGTGTTGTTTTTCCATCTCTGTTATAGCAGCTTGATCCAGTGACTCAGGCCAAAAGCTTAGGAATCACCACTGATTCCTCTTCTTTCTCTTACTCTTCACATCCAATTTATTAGCAAGTCATTCTGGTCAAACCTCTGAGATAGAAAACAAATCCATCTACCTCTCTTCATCTTCTCTGCCACTGTTTTTGAACGAGCTTCCCCATCTCTTGCCTGGAGGACTGCAGAGGCCTCTTCCCTGTTTCCTTTGCTCCCAGATACCCTTACGATCCATTCTCCACACAAGTAACCAAAAGGATATCTTTAAAATGGGAATAGGGGTCAAGCTTGTGATTCACTAATGACCTACCAGTGCCTTTGGCATAAAGTTGAGTCTCCTTTTGTTTTAATCCATTTGGGCTGCTATAACAGAAATGCCATAGGCTGGGTGTCTTAATGAATAAATACTTCTTTCTCATAGTTTTAGAGGCTGGATGTCCTATATCAAGGTGCTGACAGATTCACTGTCTGGTGAGAGCCTGCTTCCTGGTTCAAAGCTGTCTTCTTGATGCATCCTCACATGGCAGAAGGAGTGAAGGAGCTCTCAAGGTCTCTGTTGTAAGAGCACTAATCCCATTCATGAGGGCTCCACCCTCATGACCTAATCACCTCCCAAAGTCCTACTTCCTAATACCATTACATTGGGGGTTAAGATCACAACACGGGAAACACAAACATTCAGTCTGTAGCACCTTCCCAAGTCTTTACCACCTGACCTTCTCTAGCACCTGCCTATCTTGTGCTCACTACACTCCAATCAAACTGGACTTCCCTTTGTTCTTTTCTTTTGTTCCCCTGCATCGTCTCTCGTTCCATCTCCAGCATCTGTCCCTCACCCACAATAGGTTCCTTCTCAAAGTTCAGGTTGCAGCTCAAGTGTTGAAGACTTTCCCTGACCCCTTAGCTTGCTCTAAACAAGCTCCCACCCTCTTTACTCCAGGGAGGTTCTGTTTCTGCATTCATCACCATCTGAACTCATCTTCTTCATTTGCATATCTGTTGGCACATTGGCCTTCTCCTTCTACTGTTAGTGCAAGCTCTAGGAGTGCAGGGCCTTTTCTGTCTTGTTCCCTGCTGCATCTCAGATGCTCAGGACAGTCCTGGAACAATGAAGTGTCTCAATGAATACGAATGAATACAAAATTATCCAGGAGCCACTTCACCTGATCAATGAGCAGGGGATAAAAGCTTAAATCTTATTTATAGAAAGCAGTAGCATGCATTATGTATAAGAATAGTAAAACTATAAGATGAGGGGCCTGGTGATTTACTTAGAAACAATAGAGGGTGGGAATAATACCCACAATCTCTCTGCACCTTTCTGAAGTTGAGCTCTTCACCTGCCCACTAGATCTCATCTCCTTACCTACTCAAGGACAATATTGTAGAAATTTCTCTCTCTCTTTTTTTTTTCTAAAATTATACCTTTTTTGTGCTCTACTGGATCATTTCCATCATGCAAAGATGTTGTAATTTTTCCCTTAAAAAAATCAAAAACAAAGAAACAAACCAAAATTCAACTTGTTTCCTTGTCTTCCTAAGTTTACAGAAAAAGATGTCTAGTCTTGCTGATCCCATCCCACTCTTCCAATTCTTTTCAGACCAGCACATCACCAAAATTACTGTTGTAAGCGTCACAGATGACCTCCACATAGTTAGTCTTTAGTCCTTGTCTGAATTTTCCTAACAGTAACTCTTGATCACTCTGTCCTCCTTGATATGATTTTCTACTTGGCTTCCAACACACCTTGCTGTCTTGGCTACTTCTTTTTCTACCTTCCTGATTGCTTCTTTTCAATCCTTTTTTTGCTGTTTCTCCTCATCTCCCCCAATTCTAAGTATTCAAATGCCCTAGGACTTAGTCTTCACTCACTTCCTTGGTAACTTCTTAGAGCTTCACAGTTTTAACTTCTGTCTATATGCTTATGACTCCCTGATTTCTATCTCACACCTGGACATTTTCCAAGTCTTGCCTATTCATCATCTCCACTTGGATATATAATAAACCTCTCAAAATTAAAATGTCCTAAACAAAACCCCTGATTTTTTTCCACTCAATTCTCCTCTTCCACTGTTGTCTCCAGCTAAAGAAATGGTGACTCTTTTTGATTCCTTGGAGGGGGAAACAAAAACTTGGAACCTTGGATCCATCCTGGACATCTCTTTTTCTTTCCATCCCCACATCCATTCTGTAGACTCTACTTTTAAAATGTACCCAGATTCTGACATTGTCTGTCTTCACTACTATGCTGGTTGAAGCATCCTTTTTTGCATAGATTATTTCAATATTCTCCTAATTGTTTTCCCTGTTTCCTTCCTGAACTATTAGAATCTATTTTTAGCACAGCAGCCAGAATGATCCATTTAAAACCTAAGTCAGTCAAAGTCACTACTCTGCTCAAACCAGTGCTTGCCTTCTTGCTCAGAGTAAAAGCTAAAGTCCCCATAGTGAGTTATAAAGGCTTTATTTCCCAACAGACTGTAAGGTTCCTGGGAGGTTTATACAGTCCCTACAAGGCACCTTCACATTATAGGTACTTAATAAATATTTGCTAAATAAAAAAATTTAAAAAGAGACTCCTCCAGAAAGGAGGCAGAGTAACACTATATGTCATTAATGTCTTAAATTCCCCCAGAAACTCCCAGTGCGGGTCAAGTAATGTAGAACTTGGAGACTAACCCTCTCCTATATAGTCTTTTACCCATCGCCTCTCTGTCTTCATGTCCTAGTTCTCTACCACTCACTTATTCTACTCCGGCAACACTGTCCTTCTTACTGTTTATCAAACATGTCAAGCATGTTTCTGTCTTGGGGGCATTGGTACTTGCTACTTCCTTTGCCTGGAACCCTCTACCCCAGAAATCTGCATGGTTTTCTCCTTCCACACCTTCAATCTTTTGCTCAAGTGAATCTTTTTTTCAGTAACTCCTTTCCTGACCATCCTTTTAAGAATTCTAATCCCACACTCATACCAGCCTCCTCTTCCCTAAAATATCCATCTTCATCCAACTAGTCACCATCTGACACTCTATAATTTTATACTTTTATTTGATTAATTGTAAACTCCTTGAAGGATTTCTGTCTGGTTCTCTGCTGAATCTTCAACACTTCCAACAAAGTCTGGTTCTCATAGGAGACTCTCAACAGATGTATGTTGAATGGGTGAATGAGCTAATGAATAAATGAACTCTGATATGAAGGACTGAAACCTCAGTTGGTTAAAGAGTTTGAAAGACAGGCAACCCAGGTACTACAGGTGACTTTTTTTTTTTTTTTGGCATGTGAACCAGATTATTTTTCATGGTTGTGGAGAACTTGTAAGTCAGGTCATTGAACTGCTTTGATTATTGTTGATGAATTAAGACAAAGAAAAGATGTGCCAGAAAACTATGGACATGAAAAAAAGATATTCTGATTTTCAAAAAGAGGGTAAAGTATAGATTCAGCAAACCTCAGACTGGTATACTCACTCCTGAACAAGATTTTAGAATTGATCATTATACTGTTTATCTGCCTTCTAAAGGAAGTTTACCACCAAGACAAATTTTAGCATACTAAAACCGAGGTTTGTTGGCTAAATTTATTTTTTATTTGCCTTGTCGAAAACTAGACTGCCAGAGAAATGTGAGAGAGAGAGCATATTTGCATTTTAGCAAGTCACTAATGAAAAACCTCCCATTATTTTCTTGTGGATAAAGTGGAGAAAAATAAGCTAGACCTGACATAATTAGATGGATTAATGCTTTGTTTGACAAAGCATTAATTGCTATCAGCCTAGATAGAACTTCCAGTTGAAAAGTTTTATCAGTTCTTCGTGTTTTGGTAAGCATTCTCCATTCTCTCCTTTTCTCCTTGAAGTAAAGTTCATTGGTGCCCTGTGGCTCTCTCTGTGGTCTTAATCAACATATTTATCCATGCCTTTATCAGTATTAAATTTTCAGGTATGGCTTACTTGGGAGGAATGGCAAATATATTTTATGACAGAATGTGAATCCAATACAATCCAGATTAGCTTGGATGACACATTGCCTGAGTTTAAACCGCTGCCTGCACCCATGATAGATGGGGCAGACACAGTTTAGTTGTCATCCACGTGAAAAGCATTAGAGGTTTGATTAGGTAAAGTAGAGGTGAAGTTGTTACAGAAAGCACACCTCCCAGATAGTAGTCCAGACTGCTGGGTGTGCTCCCTGTGCCATTCCTCTGCTATCCACTAGGGTGTTATCCTTGCCTGAGTGGGCAAAATGGCGCAGTTTTATGCCAGTTTTCTAAAGTGTTCGAAGAAGAATGTCCAGGGGAAGTGATTTCTTTTTTAAAAGTTATTTTTAATTTACATGTAGTAAATTGCATTTTGGGGGGTATATAGTTCTATGAGTTTTCACGCATGCATTGATTTTTGTAACTACCATTCTTGGTTCTCTGATGAGAGAACATGGGCTTCTCTTGGAGCTTCCTCTTTGTGATTCCATTTTTGGGCCAATCCAGAGCCCAAGTCAACATATATCAGAAGCAAAAACAAAAAAACAATAACAACAACACTGCTGGGTTGCTTTGGAGTCCTGAACTTCCTATTCAGTCCTCATGTTCTTATGCACTTTTTCAGAGTCCTCTGGTAGTTGCTTTATATACTTTGCCCAAACTTTTTAGTTGAATTAAGTGGGAGAGATAGTGTGGGGTGTGTTTATTCCATCATAACCAGAATTGAGCCTCATGATTTCCTCTTAAACACATGGAATGACAGGGACACTCTTCAATTCCACTTACATCCTATTGGTGAGAACTTAATACCAGGGCCACACCTAGCTGCAAAGGAGACAGGAAATGCATCCTCCAGCTTAAGGTAAGGGGACAAGATAAAACTCGTTTACTAAGAAGAAAGGAAGAGCAGATTTTGGAGAACGCTGGCAGTCTGCCACAGGGATGATGGCAAAGAATATACTCATTGTGGCTTGAAAGACTAAGATGGCTAATAAGACTTCATGCTACATGTTTATGAGTATGAAACAGCAGGTTAGAATGAGACTCTTCTTACCTTGGGTTTATCTTGGACTCCAACATGATAGATATTAGAGACCACAATGAGGGTTAGACAAATTACCACCTACAAAGTTGCTAAGGAAATAGCTACAAACTGGATCAGAATGTGGAGAGGAGGTAAATGTGGGCAGAAAATTACTTTAGCAAAAGCTGTAACTTTACCTCCAGCCTGCTCCCCTGAGGGGAGCTTCCATGAAGCCATTTGGAGAGCTTCAGTGTCTGCTCCATCCATTACATTGTTAGGTGGGGAGGTGGGGGGTGGCAGGGTTGGTGGTGCCTGACTCATACCTGAGGATAGAGGTGGCTGCATAAAAACCAGCTGCTACATCCAACATAGGTGGGCCACACAGACGAGAGAGAGCTGATGTAAGGCTTTCTTGAGTCCTGTTTAATCTGTCTACCTGTATGAGAAGAACAGCCCCAGTAGCAAGAACATGAAGGAGAATGCTGAATTCTAGGGGTTAAGAAAGGTCTCAAGTAATAATCATCAGGACAAGAAGTCAAAGTAGAAATACATGTCGTAGGGTCAGGAGATTTTCAGGAAAACTGGTCCTCAGAGATGGAATTCTCAACCAAAGTGCACAAAAACACCCACCCGCCCCCACAAAAAAAGCACCAGACATCTGCCAAGCCCAGAGAGAGAGGAGGTTATGATTTAAGACCTTTCCTTTCATCTTATCCACACTAAGTGTGGAAAGGTCAGAAATTATCTAGCAAGTGGAAAAACAGAGAAGAAGCCACCCACCACCCACCACCGTTCACAAGCACATGAAACCACCACCCTTTTCATGTTGCAGGCTTCCAGCCTGAAGCTGACTCCAGCTGAGGAAGTGGAAAGGATATAGCGTTTGACCAAGTTGATGATTTTGATTCCTATCTCGAAGTGGACATTTTCATTACCGAATTGAGTGTATGTTTGTAATTGAAAGTGACCTTAGGAATGTCTGTTACTTAAGAGTAAGAAAAATATCATTTTTAAAAACCATCTCTGATTACATTTTACTGAAAAGGTAGGAGACAAAAAAATGTTGTATTTTGACAGTGCCCCAAATTGTAGCTTGTCAATATAGCAACTGCAAGTATGGTGTATTTCAGATGCAAGAGGATAAAATCTGCTCTTATTTTCTCACATAAGAATTTTGGCATTTGTAGGCACTGTACATTAAGAGGAATACAGAAAGGAACCATTTACATTGAAGCGACATAATAGCAAAAAGATTCAGAAGGATCATGTTACTATTTTCCCAAATTGAAGTACTATCACAAGGAAGAAGATTAAACTTGTTCAGTAGTTTAACAGGTCAACTAGGTGGAAGTTTCATAAGTCATATATTTAACAGAAAGACTTCTTTAGTGATCTGGGTCCCCACAGATAAAACAGGCTGCCTTGAGAGATGGTGAGCTTTGCATCATTGGAGATGCTCAAGCTTCATTGGATGGCAATGTGGCAAGGTTGCTCGTAGAGGGAATCCAAATACTGGGAGAGTGGTTGAAGTTAATGATCTTTAAGACCCTTTCCAACTTTGACATTACGGGATTCTCTAAGTCTCTGTCCAACTGCTTATACTCTTCGGAAACCGTACTATCAAGTCTCAAATACTGAGTTAAATTTAAAAGTACACATATTCTCTCCATTCTATCTGATTATTTCTGTCTATTTGAATCTCTTAGGAAACCAGCCAACTGGAAAGAAATGGCAGCAAGTTTTAAAAATTATGAATCCATAACTAAAAAATCCTTTGACTAATGACAGTTTAGCTAAGTCCAAATGATAATCACATTTGTGATTTGTTTTATTCCACAAAAAAGAAATGTCCAGGGACTTCCCTGGTAGCTTGGTGGTTAAGAATCCTCCTGCCAATGAAGGGGACAAGGGTCTGGGAAGATCCTGCATGCTGCGGAGCAACTAAGCCCGCAAGCCACAACTACCGAGCCTGTGTGCTGCAACTACTGAAGCCCGTGCGCCTAGAGCCTGTGCTCCACAGCAAGAGAAGCCACTGCAGTGAGAAGCCTGAGCACTGCAAGGAAGAGTAGCTCCTGCTCGCCGCAACTAGAGAAAGCCCGCACACAGCGATGAAGACCCAATGCAGCCAAAAATAAACAATATTAAAAAAAAAAAAAGAGTTTAGGTAGAAGAAAGTTAAAAAAAAAAGAAAGAAAGAAATGTCCAGCTTCCCCTGTTTCCCCTCCTCTTCCATTGCTGCCCTCTCTGTCAATCACCTTCTCTTAGTTATCCACTAGCTCTTTACAACTCAATCCATAGAGAGAAAAGTAAATCTCTGTTCCTGTGTCCAGGCCATTGTCTGCATACATCTCTCTGGAATACAGTGGAGGAAGCACAGCTGCTTCTGTCTAAATATGCAGAATGGGGTTCCATGTGCTTGCTTGTTTTTGTTTTTTTTGTTTTGTTTTTAGAATTGTTTATGCCAGTGGCTCTTACATTTTTCTCAGATTCCACAAGAGCAGGGATTACATGGTGGATGCTCAATATATAGGGAAACAATGATCATGTCTTCTTTTATCTCTCACTGAGAGAAAACCAGATTGATCTCACAAAGAAAGTCACACAGCTTTGAAGAGTGCTGGGCATTGCTTTCATCCTCAAATACTTACTGATGATGTGGAATACAAAGACAAAGCAAACAAGGTCCCTCCTATCAGTGTGCCAATAATCTAGTTAGAGAGAGAAAATATGGGAAAATAGCCATAATAAAAGAAAAGGTATGAGTGTGATAAATGTTGTGGATAGAAGATAGGCTCTTTGGAGGGACCTTGGAGATTAGTGAGTACATATGCTTCTTTTTACAGTTGGGTGAACTGAGGCCTTCCCAAGTCTCCTGCTGTCTTGACATTCCCATCTCCACGTTACTTGAAGCTCTATCCCGCAGCATGACTGATATTGTTGCTTGCCTTTCTAGCAGCCATTGCCTTTTCCTTGCTGACATGATTTTGTTGTTTGGGTTGCAATGTGCCCAGCCTAAGAGGTGAATCATGATTGGTTTAAGGCATGATTATCCTTCCTCTATGCCAATTATTGATATAGGGATGAAAGTTGTGATAGTGGAATTTAAGGGAAGTCAGCTGCAGGCTTATGGGTAAACTTTCCTTCCTCATTAAAAAAATAGGCAAATGAGGAGAAAAGTCTTTTTTGCTTCTTCTCCCTTTGCTTCAAGGGTAGATGCTAATTTCTGAGGATGTGACATATAGCTGGGACAGACATATTTGTATTATGAAGGGAGGCATTGCTACACATAGTAGATGACAGATGGGTAGAATCAAAGGAATCCAGGCTCAATCTCTGTCAGGATTTCTTGTTAGATATAATAAATGTCCCTTTGATTTAATTCTATGTGTTTTTTCCTTTTACTTGCAACCACAAACATTGCTAAATTTTATCTTCTATATCTCTTCTTCCTTCTGCTGTCTTCCCTCCTAACTCACTTTACTGGAACCTCTGGAAAGTGAGTTCCATTGTAAATAATTCTGAGGCCATCACACAATACTCTTGTCTCTGCCTAACCTGAACCCTGGCTCTTCTCAGAGGGCACTGAGTCTGTTGTAGCCCTTTCAGAAATTCGTGTCATTCTTCATTCTCCAAATGTCACAGGGGTCAAAGGTAAGGATGACATTATCTTGGATGCCCATTGCCTTGGTAGACCATTAATTTTCTGCTCTTATGAGGAAAAAACCCTCCTCCTTTGAGGAGGCAGGAGGAAACAGATTGTGATTATACCTGATTATGTTTATTAATAACTACCATCTGGTTAAGACATCCTCTACCTCTGCATGTTGTTGCCATGTACTACCGCCTGCCACCGACATCCAAGAAACCCCTTCATATTTCTTTTCTGAAGACTTTGGCAACTGGTTCATAGGTTTCCGTTTTGCTCCAAACAGTGTCATCATCGTGGCGACTTCAGCATCCATGTAGATGTCCCTTCCAATACTTGAGTTTCAGGAGCAGATGTTCAGCCTCTCACTGAAATTGTTCTTTCATTATGGGTGATATTGATGTAGTGGTTTAAAAATATGTAAGCAAATTCTTTGACACGCCTTCAGTCAAGAGGTGGGGTCTATGTTCCCTCTCTTCGAATTGGACTGGCATGAATGACTCCCTACTAACCAAAAAAATGTAGTGGAAGTGACATTATATGACATCTGAAGCTAGTTTAGAAAAGACCATGTAGCTTCTTCCTGGTTCCCTTGAAATGTTCATTCTAAGGAGGCTAGTCAGCACGCAAGAAGTCCAATTACTCTGAGTCATGCTGAAGAGGCCATGAATAGGTGCTCCAGACAATACTCTCAGCTAAACCTCCAGCTGGCAGAGAGCATCAGTGGACAGCCTTATCAGTAAACCATCTTGGACAGCTAGTTGCACTTTCAGATGATTCCATCTCCAGCCATCGAATCACCCCCAATGGCTTTTGAGTTTTTCTAGGTAAAGTCCTAAATATCATGGAGCAGAGATAAGCCATGCCCACTGAGCCCTGTCTGAATTTCAGACACAGAAATGTGAGCATATTAAAATAGTTATTTTAAGCTGCTAAGTTTGGGGATAAATTTTTTTGTAACAATAGCAACCAGAATCCCTGCCATTGGCTTTCAGGGGAGTACAGTTTGTCCAATGCTCACAGAAGTCCTTAAGGCAGGACCTTCCAAAGCAGGGAGGCAGGACAGAACAGGCTGTGATTGTACCTGGTTACACCCAATAATAACTACTGGATTTTGAACACTACCATTGTGCCTGAGACTGTGCTTAGGTTAAGCATGTGAATTTTGATATCAAACAAGTATGGGTTCAAACTCCTGCCTTGCTGCTTACCAGTTGTGTGATTTTGAGCAAAAAACCTTTTAACATTTCTAAGACTCCTTTTCCTCATCTGTAAAATGGCAAAAATAACAACCATCTCATAGGATAGTTTTTAAGATTAAATAAGAAAAAGTGTATAAAGCCGTTGACCCGCAATAATGGTAGCTGTTTGATAACAACACAAGAATAATATGATTTGTAAAGGGCAGAGGTGAGAGATTAAGTCAGTGGAAGAGGAGAGGGTGAGGCTTTAGGATCTTGAGTGTTGGGAAAAGGAGTTTGGAATTTGAGGGAACTACGGGTTTTTAAATTTTTAATTTAATTTAATTATTTTTTATTTATTATTAATTTATTTTATTTATTTGTTTTTGGCTGTATTGGGCCTTCGTTGCTGTGCGCGGGCTTTCTCTAGTTGCCGTGAGCGGGGGCTACTCTTCGTTGTGGTGTGCGGGCTTCTCATTGCAGTGGCTTCTCTTGTTGCGGAGCACGGACTCTAGGCACACGGGTTTCAGTAGTTGTGGCACGCGGGCTTCAGTAGTTGTGGCTTCAGTAGCTGTGGCATGTGGGCTTCAGTAGTTGTGGCTCACAGGCTCAGTAGTTGTGGCTTGCAAGCTCTAGAGCGCAGGCTCAGTAGTTGTGGCTCACGAGCTTAGTTGCTCCACAGCATGTGGGATCTTCCCGGATCAGGGCTCGAACCTGTGTTCCCTGCATTGGCAGGTGGATTCTTAACCAGTGCGCCACCAGGGAAGCCCTAATTTTTAATTTTAAATGAACAGTTTAAAAAACAAAAATCAATTTAGTCTTCTAATTATGTGTGAGGGAGTGGCTTTGGTGTTCTAAAAATTATGTTTGGACTCACTATAATATTTATCATTTATTTAAAAAATATTTAGGAACTATTTCCAGTGTGAAGCAAAGTGCAGAAAAACCAGTGTATTATTCACTGAGGATCAGCCTCCCACACAGATGCTGATATTTAAATGCCTTTGTGTTTTAGAAGATGAAGCTGGTTAGGGTGGTACAGAATGAATGGAAAGGTGGAATGTCTGAACAGGGAGGCTAGTCAGGGTCTTTCAATTCCAGCATTACTGGTAGGTGTGTGGTTGTGATTCAAGGATGGGCAGGAGGCTGGATGGGAAGTATTGGTATGTGAAACCCTAGCAAAGAAGACTTGACAGGCCTGACTTTCCAGGAGGCCTGTGGCCAAATTCCCCTACCCAGCCTCCAACACCTTACGGTTAATCATTTTTTTCCTTTTGCTTGGGAAAAAAAATAAAATTAACAAAGTACAACTACTAAACAGGTTACACTAAGATGTGTGAGCAATTTTGTCAGAAATATCAATTCTACATATTGCAGCAAAGGAAACATGGAACGTTTGCCAAGTTCTTGTGAGAAATCTCTGTCTAAAAATTGTGCCAGCTTGCTAAATATAGAGTCATTACCAAGAACAGAGACAACTGGCCTGTTCATCCCACCTCAGAGGAGATGATGGGGTTATGCTGGATCTTGCTCCACTGATGGCTTCCACTCCAGGGGACTTAGGAATGGGGTCAGGGCACTTTTCTTCCCCGGAGCCACAGTCTTCCAGTGTCTGTAGCTGCCCCTCCCCACACAAAGTGGCAGGAAGTTTCCATATGTCCTCCTACACCTGAGAAAAAAGAAATCTCACATGCAGATGGCTGAAACAAAGCTGGGTGCTGTCTGGATATCACTTAATATTCTTCCAAGTAAAGAATCCAAAAAAGGCAGGAGAGAGAAACTCTTTGAATGCTCTTGTAGTGTCCTGAGACCTCTGTTGCATTGCTTTTACAGAACAAAGTTAGGTCTGTTTCCCTAGCAGGGAATTACCTTTAATATTGGAAAACACCTAAAAATGTAATCGACTGAATAAAAAAGAGTCAAAATAGCTCAAGGTATGAAGATTGTAGGAAAAGGGGTTGGCTTGGGGGAAAGAGGCATGTGTGTGGTTTTGGATATCATGAGGACAAACATGTGAATTGCTGTTTAGGAAGGTAATTTGTGTCCCACACGAAAGCCTGCTTGTGGAAGAAAGTGCCAGAATACTGCTCTAGTGGGTTGCATTGTGTCCCCCCAGAACACACGTCCAAGTCCTAACCCTTGGTAACTGTAAACGTGACCTTTTTTGGAAACAGGGTCTTTGCAGATGTAATTAAATTAAGGATCTGGAGATGAGATCATTGTGGATTTAGGATAGACTCTAAGTCCCACACAAGTGTCTCTTTAGAAGAGAGAAAGGGACATTTGAGACAAAGAAACAGAGACACAGAGAAGGAGGTGATGTGAAGACAGAAGCGGAGATTGGAATGATGCATCTACAAGCCGAGGAACATTAACGATTCCTGCCAGCCACCGGAAGCTAGGGGACAGGCATGGAACAGATTCTCCCTTAAAGCCTCCAGCAAGAACCAACCCTGGCAACTTGATTTTGGACTTCGGGCTCCATAATAGTAAAAGAATAAATTTGTGTTGTTATATGCTACTCAGTTTGAAGTAATTTGTTACAGCAGCCTCAGGAAACAAATACAACCACCCATAAGAACACACATACACACATGAAGAAGAGACCCAGGACTAGAAAAAAGGACCCTGGTAGGTATAGGACTGTGTTGTTCAATATGATAGCCTTAGCCACATGTGGCTATTCAAATGTAAATTAATCAAAATGAAATGAAATTAAAAATTCAGTTCCTCAGTTGCACTAGCCACAATTTGAGGGCTCAATTGCTACATGTGGCTCATAGTTATGCAGTGGGACAGCGCAGAGAAAGAACATTTCCATCATTGCAGGAAGACCTACTGGACGGCACTTCTGTAAGAGCCACGAATCAAGGTTCCATCTTTAGAGGCAAGCGGTGTGCATGGGGGCTTCATATCTGCTTTTTTACCCACAGCTGCCCCGGAAGATAGCAGTTATCACTGGTAGTGTCACTTTTGATTATGAAGGAAAAACAGCAGCAAGGTGTAAATATAGTACAACCACCTGTCTCAGGTTTCCTCCCACATACCATCTTCCAAAACAGCAAACATATTAAATGATTGTATTGACAGACAATTCTCTTCCAGGCCAACATCCTACACCACTAGTTCAGAAACCATCAAGCATGTTTTTATCTACAAATACTATGTGAGTCATATCCAGGTGAACATATTTATTTGATTTCCTTCCTTAAATATTTCTATTTCATCTTAAAATTTTAAGAGGAATTTTTCCCCCTTACAGCCTTTTACCCTCTGGTGGGCTCTGTGGCTTTTGGGAACAGCAGGAGCTCCTTGATGGGCTTAGAAAA
>NW_006794332.1:1029247-1035265 GCF_000442215.2 Lipotes vexillifer | reverse complement strand
AGGGAAAGATTCTTAACAGGGGAATAAGGTGATATACACTTGGTTTTTCCCCAGGAGATGAATCTGGCAATGATGTTAGAATGATTTGAAGGGGTAAAGATTGTTGGCTGCGTGGTCTTGACAAAAATGGGAAAGAAATTATTCTGTGAATTGCAAAAGTTGCCGTCACCGAGATCCACCTGTTAAGGGCTATCTTTAGCTTCATTCGGGAACATTTTATCCACATAACCTTTCTTTCCCTTATTTTTCTTGTCTCCAGATACAGACAAGGAGGAATTTGCAACACTAAGCTGGGAAACAGCATCACAGGATTGTATGTGTGTGTACGTGTGTGTGTACGTGTATGTATGTGTGTGAGAGAGAGAGAATGAGAGAAAGAGAAAGAGGAGAGAGAGAGAGAATGACGGGAGGTATATATATATATACACCATATATGTATATGGTGGTGCATTTTGTTGGCTACAGGTAGAATGAATAGTATGGCACTCAAAAGTTTCTTACAGCCTGACCCCAAACACATTACTCCTTCCACCCCAAATCCCTCCCTCCCTCTGCTCTTAGAACCACACGCGCTGTCACAAAAATATGCTATACACATCTGTGCCTCCCTCTTTTGTCCTTATTCTTCACTTTGCCGAGAGTGCTGTTTCTTGTCCTCTCCCTGTGGTAAACTCCCGACTCCTTTTCAAACCCAGTACATATGTCACTGCCTATAGAGTGTCACTGCCTATTTCAGACTTCTATCCTTCAGAACTGTCAGAAAATAAATTTCTGTTGTTTAAGCCACCTAGTTTGTGGTGATTTGTTAACCAGCCCTAGGAAGTTAATACAGGCTGGAATCCTGACACAAGATCATGAGCTCTGCCAGATACTAGTTCTATATCCTTAGGCAACCTCTCCAAGCCTCAGTTTTCTTCTTTGAAAAAGAGAGTTACCCCAAAGCCAGACAAAGACTGTACAAGAAAATAAAATTACAGGCCAGTTTCCATGATGAACATAGATGCAAAACCCCCAACAAAATACATGCAAATTGAACTCAACAGCACATTAAAAGGATCATACACCACGGTCAAGTGGGATTTATCCCTAGGATGCAAGAATGGTTCATTTGCAACAACATGGATGGAACTTGACATTATGCTAAGTGAAATAAGTCAGTCACAGAAGGACAAACACTGCATGAGTCCACTTATATGAAGTATCTAAAATAGTCAAAATGATAGAAGCAGAAAATAGAGTGGTGGCTGCCAGGGGATTGGAGGGGGGGGGAAATGGGAAATTGTTGTTCAGTGGGTATAAAGTTACACTTATACAAGATGAATAAGTTCTGGAGATCTGCTGTGCAAACATTGTACCTATAGTTAACAATCCAATGTTGTGCACTTAAAAATTTGTTAGGAGGGTAGATTTCATGTTAAGTGTTCATACCACAAAAACAAAAACAGAAAAAGCAAAGGGACATGAGGGAACATTTGGAGGTGATGGATATATGTATTATTTTGATTGTGGTGATGGATCATGGGTAGATACACATGTCCAAACTCATCAAATTGTATACATTAAACATGAGCAGTTTGGGGGTATATTTATATATTAATTATACCCCAATAAAGCTGCAAAAATGTTGGTGAATTATAAGAATATTAATAAAAGGTCTTTGAAGTATGTCACAGAAAAGGAAAAAAAAAAAGAAAAACAGTGTGTGTAGGACGCCTCTAGTGCCCAGTTTCATGTTGCATACCGTCTTACTCTAGGTGTAATTTACAGAAGCTCCCTTTGGCTTCCCCAGGCATGTGCTACATTTTGCCCCAGGGCGTCTCTGCTGCAGCCACATGGGGCACCTTCCAGACTCACTACTCTTAGTGTTAGGGTGTCAACACCCTATAGGACAACTCTTGACCCAGGGGACAAAGCCCAGGGAGAAAATATTCCTCTCTTCAGAGTCTTAGATAATTCTGGGGTGCTTTCTGCACAGCTTCTCAGAGCTACCTTCATGAATTAGAACCCCTGTTGCCCACAGAGTAGATCAGCCAGACAGCACACCCTTGGCTTGGCTTTCCACACTCCCCTGTTTTGTTCCTCCTAGTCCTTACTCCCTTTCCTTGTTCGCTTCCCAAATTCAGCTACGTGCACACAAGCCCCTGCCACAGGCTCTGCTCTTTGAGGAACCTAAGCTAAGATACAGTGATCATCATGGTATGGACCTCACAGTGTTGTTCTGAAGATGAACATTTAAATGTATGTAAAGTGCTTAGTCTAGTAGCTGGCACAGAGAAAGCACCCAATAAACATTAGCCATTTCCCCATTTGAGGTGGAATGTTCTGGAAGATGAATTTGAAATGTGCTATCATCAATCTCTCTTTCTAAGTGTTGAGTGGGCACATAACAGTAAAAGTTGTTTGTGGTCTTTCAGCTTCAGCTCCCATCTTCATTAACACAAGTGGGGCTGTAATGGTAGAAAACAAGGTATCAAATTTCACTCCCCTTTATGACACCCACTTGAAGCCCTGAACCCAAGAACTAAAAGCTAAATAAAACTATTTACCAGCCAGAGGGAAAGGAGAATAACAGCATGTGGCTTGTAAACTTAACAAATGTAATCACGGTAATTGAGCGGCCCAGGAAATAATTTGACCAGCATAATTATATTACAAATTACATATTGCACAATTAAACAATGCATTTTGGCCACAAATGGAATTCCAAATATACAATTTGTGGTGAAGTGGAGAGGTAATTTAAAATAAGAAAGCAAAGGCTCAGAAATGCATTTACATTTGTATCCATATTAAAGGAAATATACCAAGGAAAGTAACAAGGAAAAAGATCAGAGTTTTCAACAGAAAAACTACAACTGAGTTGAATGAATTTTGCCAAATACTATGTAGATGTAATACCATTATTTGAATTTCCAACATGTGTAAAATCCCCACACCTCATTATTTCTTAAATAGACATTCTCATATTATGGGTTCTTGATTTGGACTCTTAAACAATGGATTAATGAAGTCCTTAATTCAGTGGGAAATTCCAATATCCAATCACCAAAACATGTTGGCGGAATCAAATTTTATTTTTTCTTGTCAAGTGCATACATTCCTGAAACATGCCGATTGGTAGATACACAAGAGAAATAAATTGCTTTTCTCATTCTGCTGTTCCAAATTCTTGGGAATTCAGTCATTTGGTCTGATCCTCATCAAATATTTACTATGGACTTTTCTATGTTCCAGATTCTATTCTAGGGGGTACAGTGGGGAACTTAGTAAACATGATTATCTCATGAAAAGTGTGCTAGATGAGATAAAAAAACATTAAACAAATTATTACAAACAATTCATGAAATGATTACAGATGTATAAAATATTAAGAGGTAAGGGTGGAGGATACCATGTGTGCTCACAGCAGGGTGTTCTAACCAAGCCTGATAGGAAAGGACTGATATTTACACTGTGATCTGAGGATCCCCAAGAAATAGAGGACTCCCTACTTATTTTACAGTTAGTAATGGGTAAGGAAGCCCTTCTGGAATTTTTTGCCTGGGGGCCCCAAAGTACAATGTCTGCTGCAGATGGGAACCATCTAAAGGGAAAAGCAATTGGAGAAAATATTTTCCTGTTAAGAAAGAATCTTAAAAAAAAACCAACCTCGGTAACTTGGGGATGAGTTCTATACTAATTCTTGGTTTGTGTCCTGGAGGGCTGGAGATTTAATATGCCTTGCCCATTGGATTTTTGAAAAGTGCCATTTAAAACACCCAGACTCTCTTTGCTCATTACTTGGAGTTTAGGGGCAGGATACCACCAGTGAAAAAAATCAACAAAACAATACTCATTGTGGTTCCCATTTATTGAGTGCTTTACTTGGAGTCTCTGTTGAGAGCGTTGTCCTACTCAGTCTTCACAACAGTCCATGTGTTGTGAGCCGTTGTTGCCCTGTTCTGCACATGGGACAATTGGGGGTTCCATAGGGTTTCCAATTTACATAAGTAAATTGTTCTAGGGCCTCAGAGAGTGTGTGGCATATCTGGGCTTGAACCCAGTGTCTCTCTGATCCACATGTCTGCTCTCTAGCATTTTGCTATTAGGCTGTTCGTGTTTTAAAGAAAAAAAATGAAAAAAGGAAGAAAGAAAAAGAGAAAGTAACTTATTAGGAATAGATTTGTCCCAGGCCATAGTTTGCTATCATCTAAGTCTGGTTCTCAAAGTGTGGTCCCCAGAACAACATTGTCAGCATCACCTAGAAACTTGATAGAAATGGGTAAGCTGCTGAATCTGAAACTCAAGGGGTGGGACCCAGAAATCTGAGTTTTGACAAGCCTAGGATTGGTTGCCAACTAAAGTCTGAGAACCACTGCTCTAGGCAAATATGGAAGGCTCTGCAGAGCCCTTCTGTTCATTTGGGGTCTGACAGTGTCAGACAACAAGGTAATTCTGATTCATTTCCGTCTGCTGGGACAGCCATAATCGGGAAGTAGCTTTTCCATTTAAGCTGCAGATTCAAAGCATTTTCATGGTCTGGGATTTCTGTCTTCATTACCTACCCCATACTGATTTAAAACTGATCTTTGGTCCCTGAGCTGTTTTATTTTTGATTCATATCAACTGCTGTTTAAAACAGATGACCTCATTAAGAAACTTCCTCTGCTCTCCTCAAGGTCCTGGTTTTGTTTATATTGGAGTGTGTGTATCTTAATTGGAAAATGTGTCAGAGCCAGGTTAGGATGTGAAAAATCTGATTAGATCCTGGGAAGTGTAGATTTTTCCATGTGAACTTAATGAAGGAACTTTTTCCCCAAGACAGAGAGAGACCAACACCACAGTGAAGAAGTTAATAATAAAAACCAAGGGAGTAAAAACAAACAAACAAAAAAACCCAAGGAAGTGAAAAAAAAAAACCCAGTGAAAAAGGAAAATATTAGATATGTGGAAATAGGTCTTTTTCACAAAAAGGAAAACTATATTGAAGTGAGATGGGAAGCCACTGGACAAGTGACATGACCTGGGTTATGTTTCTTTCGGTTCATCTTTTTCTCTTTCAGGTAAATACTGACCTGAGACTCAGATTTACATGACTTGCAGGTCATATTAAAGAGACATCATGACCTAGGATGGGTTTTGTGGGCAAGAGAGTAATCAGATAAATTTGGAACATGCTGCATATCGTCTCTGTCTTGGAGGTTTTGGTGCACATTAAGCATTCTTTCATCACATAAGCCTTTCAACAAGTGTTTCTCAATATTATTTGACCTTAACACTATTTTTATAACAATATCTATTATTATCCTGAGAACATGCTGACCTCAGGTCTTCAAGTAGCAAATGGTCTTTGGTGCATCAAGTTAGTGTGGCCAACTTTGTGACGATCTTTCACAAATTGGCACTTGTGACTGGTGCTGTTTTGATGCACTGTGTCTGGATGGGCAGTGGGTCTCTGGGTGTGGTAAATAGAATATGAGCTGGGTTCCCTGGGAAAAAGCACTGACATGGAGATATTGAGTAAATGACATGATTAAAAGATCTTCTTACATTTTTGTGCTGGATTGAAAGTCCATCCACTGGATACCTCTGTTAGATAAAAGTTTCGTAGGTAGTTCTCTAGTCCATGTTTGAAAATATTTCATGATAGACACCTTGCACTTTTGCAGTGTCTAATTTGGAGATAAAGGTAATGAGACTCAGCCTTGGCTAGAGAGTTTTGAGGAGAACATCATTCCTGGAGGCAGCATATAGGAATGAAGTTGGCCTGAGCCAACTTAGTTGGCTCAGCCTCTAAGTTCTTGGCAATGAACTCAGTAACCTCAATCCTGCCCGTTTGCTGAGTCAGTCTTGGTAAAGGGCTTCTTAACCTGGATTGTGTGATCCTACATGGCCAGGCCCCTGCTTGTTCAGTCTCATTTCTCACTACTCACCAGCTGCCATGCCACCTAACATTTTCAGTCTCCTAAATACACAAATACTTTCTCTCTTCACTGAACCGTATTGTTCCTTCTGCTCCAAACACTTTTCCTCTTTCCC
>NW_006794332.1:1021320-1029162 GCF_000442215.2 Lipotes vexillifer | reverse complement strand
CTTTCCCTAACTATCCCACTCCTTGTTGACATCTCAGTTTAGACAGCACTTACCCTGGGAAGCCTTTTATATTTGTTGGGTTTTTTTTTAGTTGCAAGTGGTAGAAACCAAGGCTGGCTTATTAAGAAGAAGATGTTATTACATGGATCAGAAATTTTGGAGCCTCGACTTGACTGGAAATGCTACTGTTGCCAAAATTGATACTAACCTGATTCAGAAACCTGACTTTCCAACCAGCGTAGCTGCTAAGGCTTGGGTGCCTTGAAAGCCAAATTGTTCCATGGGGGCCTTTGTATTCCTCTTTCACAGTTCTAAGTCAAAGTCTTTCAAAGATGAGTCAGGTTAGTGTCGTCTAGGGAACGCACCTGTGCCTCAGTTACAAAAGAGGCTGGGTGGCAAGTTTTCTGGATCCTATTTTAGGGAAGAGGGATGCATAAGGCTGGACATTTCCTGAGGATTCAAAGAAAGATCAAAGATGCTGGGCTAGCAGCTAACATGACAAATGTTCACCATCCATTTCCTGATTTTTGTGACTCTGTGTTAGGTGCCCCTCAGCACACTACACTTCCCCATGTTGGCATCTCCCTCCCACCTCCATATCGTAATCAGCTCTTCACTGTTTTATAACTTTCCCCAGACTGCCTATGAGAAAAAGGGCTGTGTGGTGTGAATTTCTTTTTATTCACAATTGCATTCCCAGACCCCAGCTTAGTATTGCTCTGTACACAGTAAGTGCTCAGTAAAGATCTGTTGAGAGAATACATTTGGCTCAATTAGTCTGGGTTTCATAAAGCTGGCACCCAAGGAACCTATGTCTCTTACCTGCTGTATTTTTCCTATTATGACTCACTCCCATCGTTCCTTTTCTTTTCTTTCTTTCCAGCTTTATGAAATATAATTGACAAATAACACTCTGTAAGTTTAAGGTGTAAAATGGGATGATTATATATATATATATATACATAGTGAAGTGATTACCACGGAAGATTAGTTAACACATCCATCACCTCACATAGTTACCTTAGTTTTTTTAGTGGTGAGAACATTTAAGATCTACTCAGAAAATTTCAAATATGCAATATATTATTGCTAACTATAGTTACCATGCTGTATCTTCACTGGATCCTCAGAACTTATTCCTTTTATAACTGAAAGTTTGTACTCTTTGACCAGCATTTCCTCTTTTCTCCCACCCCCCCAACCCCTGGTAACCATCAATCTCTCTGTTTCTATGAGTTAGTCTTTTTAGATTCCACATATATGTGAGACCATGCAGTAGTTTCATATTAAAGTGATTTATTTCACTTTAACTTAATGCCCTCAAGATTCATCCATGTTGTTGCAAATGGAAGATTTCCTTCTTTTTTTTTTATGGCTATTATCCCATGGGCCTTTGTCCCACATCAGACACTTAAGTTGTTTCCATGTTGTCTTGGCTGTTGTGAATAATGCTGCAGTAAACATGGGGGGTGCAGATATGTCTTTAAGACTGACTTCATTTCCTTCGGATATACTCCCAGAAGTGGAATTGCTGGATCAGCTTTCCTTTTCAACCTGTACCCAGTTCTATCACTGAGGCAAGGAAAACTACCTTGGGTTCAAACCTTTTTACTGAAACAGGCCCTGGAAATTTACAAGCTTTTGTTGCTCTTATATCCTCAACCATTAAATGGAACCATATTCCCAACCAGGATTATAACTCGGGAGCAATACATTCCTACCCACCTACCTTCCACATTACTCTAGATTACTGACTCCTGCTTCACTATATTAGTTCCTCTTTTATATGTCATTCCAGTGCTGATTTTTGCTTTTCACATCTGGATAGGCCTGACAGTTAAGTTTGCTTCTTTGGCTTCAGGCCTGCCAGCTCCAATTCCTCCCTGTTTCCACTAGCCCAGCACAGAGGGCTTAGCGTTCCTCAGGGTCAAGCCCAAATGAGGGTGGGAAGTGGGAGAGTATAACATTCCATTTTAGCCTCACTGACTTTGAATTATGAGTGGAATAGCCCAGTGAAAATACCAAGAAGGCAGTAATAGGAAATATTGACCTTGAGTTCATGCATGAAGTCAGAGCCAGAGCTGAGAATTTGAGATTCACTAGAAAAAGAGAGTGGATAGAGTATGAGAGAATCCCAGAAAGCTAATGCAGAATGAGGAAAAAAGCAAAGACCAAACTTTCAGTCTGCTTGCAAGCCAGGGGCAAGAGTCTGTTCAGATGAAGAAATTAAGAGTGTGAAATATGGAGGAAATAAACAGTTGAGTAGATTTGTAGGAAGAGAAAACAGTGTGAGATAAAGGATACAACTGAAAAGATTTCTTAGAAAGAAGGGGGAAAATATCCTTGAAATGAGAAGGAAAATAACCCAGAAGAAGTGAAGAGCCAGAGACATAACAAAGTAAGTGGGGAGAAGTCCTAAGGGAATTTCATGGCTGATGGCTTTTATTTTTTCCTATCTGCTGAGAGTTATGGGACTGAGATGTCCTTGAGGCATTGCAAAGAATTGAGAAGACTTGAAAGAGCTGCTATAAGGAATGAGAAAGAGATATTTAGGGATGCAGTAAAGTATCAGGCTCTAACAGAAGCGTAATGATGTGAATTTGTAGTGGCTGCCGTCGCTGCTTTTATTTGCTGTGATAGCAAATTATTCACGTTTTTTTTTGTGTGTGTGTGGTGTGCGGGCCTCTCACTGTTGTGGCCTCTCCCGTTGCGGAGCACAGGCTCCGGATGTGCAGGCTTAGCGGCCGTGGCTCACGGGCCCAGCCGCTCCGCGGCATACGGGATCTTCCCGGTCCGGGGCACGAACCCACGTCCCCTGCAACAGCAGGCGGACTCTCAACCACTGCGCCACCAGGGAAGCCCCTCAAGTTTTAAATTCTTCTGAAATAAAATAATATTTTTCACATGTTGTTATAGTTAAAAAATAGAAAACAAATGAGGTATACTTAATAAAATCCCAAATTAATTTCCAGTGACTTACATTCCAAGTTATCTTGGGAAAAGTTTAACTGTGGTGTATCTCAAAAACAATACAGCTAGAAGGAGAACTAGTGCTTAAATGGCTCTAGCATACCAGACCCTGGGCTATGTCTTACCTATTTTTAAAAAATTAAATTAAATTAATTTTTACAGCAGGTTCTTATTTGTTATCTATTATATGCATATTGGTGTATATATGTCGATTCCAATCTCCCAATTCATCCCCCACCCCTGCTTTCCCCCCTTGGTGTCCATATATTTGTTCTCTACATCTGTGTCTCAATTTCTGCCTTGCAAACCGGTCATCTGTACCAATTTTCTATATTCCACACATATGCGTTAACATACAATATTTGTTTTTCTTGTTCTGACTTACTTCACTCTGTATGACAGTCTCTAGGTCCATCCACATCTCTACAAATGACCCAATTTCATTCCTTTTTATGGCTGAGTAATAGTCCATTGTGTATGTGTACCATATCTTCTTTATCCATTCGTCTGTCGATGGGCATTTAGGTTGCTTCCATGACCTGGCTATTGTAAATAGTCCTGCAATGAACATTGGGATGCATGTGTCTTTTTGAATTATGGTTTTCTCTGGGTGTATGCCCAGTAGTGGGATTGCTGTGTCATATGGTAATTCTAGTTTTAGTTTTTTAAGGAACCTCCATACTTTTCTTCATAGTGGCTGTATCAATTTACATTCTCACCAACAGTGAAAGAGGGTTCCCTTTTCTCCAACCCTCTCCAGCATTTATTGTTTGTAGATTTTTTGATAATGGCCATTCTGACTGGTGTGAGGTGATATCTCATTGTATTTTTGATTTGCAATTCTCTAATGATTAGTCATGTTGAGCATCCTTTCATGTGTTTGCTGGAAATCTGTATATCTTCTTTGGAGAAACGTCTGTTTAGGTCTTCGGCCCATTTTTGGATTGGGTTGTTTGTTTTTTTGATACTGAGCTGCATGAGCCACTTGTATATTTTGGAGATTAATCCATTGTCAGTTGTTTCGTTTGCAAATATTTTCTCCCACTCTGAGGGTTGTCTTTTCGTCTTGTTCATGGTTTCCTTTGCTATGCAAAAGCTTTTAAGTTTCATTAGGTCCCATTTGTTTATTTTTGGTTTTATTTCCATTACTCTAGGAGGTAGCTCAAAAAAGATCTTGCTGTGATTCATGTCAAAGGGTGTTCTTCCTATGTTTTCTGCTAAGAGTTTTATAGTGTCCTGTCTTACATTTAGGTCTTTAATCCATTTTGAGTTTATTTTTGTGTATGGTGTTAGAGAGTGTTCTAATTTCATTCTTTTACATGTAGCTGTCCAGTTTTCCCAGCACCACTTATTGAAGAGACTGTCTTTCCTCCATTGTGTATCCTTGCCTCCTTTGTTATAGATTAGTTGACCACAGGTGCGTGGGTTTATCTCTGGGCTTTCTATCCTGTTCCATTGATCTATATTTCTGTTTTTGTACCAGTACCATACTGTCTTGATTACTGTAGCTTTGTAGTATAGTCTGAAGTCAGGGAGTCTGATTCCTCCAGCTCCATTTTTTTCCCTCAAGATTGCTTTTGCTATTCGGGGTCTTTTGTGTCTCCATTGTTTACCTCTAGTATTTTTCTGGTGGCAGCTTTAGGGTTTTCTATGTATAGTATCATGTCATCTGCAAACAGTGACAGTTTTATGTCTTCTTTTCTGATTTGTATTCTCTTTTATTTCTTTTTCTTCTCTGATTGCCCTGGCTAGGACTTCCAAAACTATGTTGCATAAGAGTGGTGAGAGTGGACATCCTTGTCTTGTTCCTGATCTTAGAGGAAATGGTTTCAGTTTTTCACCATTGAGAATGATGTTGGCTGTGGGTTTGTCATATATGGCTTTTATTATGTTGAGGTAGGTTCCCTCTATGCCCACTTTCCGGAGAGTTTTTATCATAAATGGGTGTTGAATATTGTTGAAAGCTTTTTCTGTATCTGTTGAGATTACCATATATATATATTTTTAACATTTTTATCGGAGTATAATTGCTTTACAATGCTGTGTTAGTTTCTGCTTTATATCAAAGTGAATCAGCTATGCATATACATATATCCCCATATCTTCTCCCTCTTGTGTCTCCCTCCCACACCCCCTATCCCACCCCTCTAAGTGGTCACAAAGCACCGAGCTGATCTCCCTGTGCTATGTGTCTGCTTCCCACTAGCTATCTATTTTACATTTGGTAGTGTATATATATCATATGGCTTTTATCCTTCAGTTTATTAATATGGTGTATCACATTGATTGATTTGAATATATTGAAGAACCCTTGCCTTCCTGGGATAAACCTCACTTGATCATGGTGTAAGATCCTTTTTTTTTTTTTTTTAAATAAGATGTTGGGGGTAGGAATTAATTAATTAATTAATTTTTGTTGTGTTAGGTCTTTGTTTCTGTGCGTGGGCCTCTCACTATCGCGGCCTCTCTGGTTGCGGAGCACAGGCTCCAGACGCACAGGCTCAGTAGTTGTGGCTCACAGACCTAGTTGCTCCACGGCATGTGGGATCCTCCCAGACCAGGGCTCGAACCCATGTCCCCTGAATTAGCAGGCAGATTCTCAACCACTGCACCACCAGGGAAGCCCGTAAGATCCTTTTAATGTGCTGTTGGATTCTGTTTGCTAGTATTTTGTTGAGAATTTTTGCATCTATGTTCATTAGTGATATTGGCCTGTAGTTTTCTTTTTTTGTGACGCCTTTGTCTAGTTTTGCTATCAGGGTGATGGTGGCCTCGTAGAATGAGTTTGGGAGTGTTCCTTCCTCTGCAATTTTTTGGAAGAGTTTCAGAAGGATGGGTGTTATCTCTTCTCTAAATGTTTGATAGAATTCACCTGTGAAGCCATCTGGTCCTGGACTTTTGTTTGTTCGAAGATTTTTAATCACAGAATCAATTTCATTACCTGTGATTGGTCTGTTCATATTTTCTATTTCTTCCTAGTTTAGTCTTGGAAGGTTATACCTTTCTAAGAATTTGTCCATTTCTTCCAGGTTGTCCATTTTATTGGCATAGAGTTGCTTGTAGTAGTCTGTTATGATGCTTTGTATTTCTGAGGTGTCTGTTGTAACTTGTTTTTCATTTCTAACTTTATTGATTTGGGTCCTCTCCCTCTTTTTCTTGATGAGTCTGGCTAAAGCTTTATCAATTTTGTTTATCTTTTCTAAGAACCAGCTTTTAGTTTTATTGATCTTTGCTATTGTTTTCTTTGTTTCTATTTCATTTATTTCTGTGCTGATCTTTATGATTTCTTTCCTTCTATTAACTTTGGTTTTGTTTGTTCTTCTTTTTCTAATTGCTTTAGGTGTAAGGTTAGGTTGTTTATTTGAGATTTTTCTTGTTTCTTGAACTGCTTTAGCTGCATCCCATAGGTTTTGGATCATCGTGTTTTTGTTGTTATTTATCTCTAGGTATTTTTTGATTTCTTCTTTGATTTCTTCAGTGATCTCTTGGTTATTTAGTAATGTATTGTTTAGCCTTCATATGTTTGTGTTTTTTACGTTTTTTTCCCTTTACTTGATTTCTCATTTCATAGTATTGTGGTTAGAAAAGATGCTTGGTATGATTTCAGTTTTCTTAAATTTACTGAGGCTTGATTTGTGAGCCAAGATGTGATCTATCCTGGAGAAGGCTCCTTGTGCACTTGAGAAGAAAGTGTAATCTGCTGTTTTCAGATGGAATGTCCTATAAATATCAATTAAATCTATCTGGTCTATTGAGTCATTTAAAGCTTCTGTTTGCTTATTAATTTTCTGTCTGGATGATCTGTCCATTAGTGTAAGTGAGGTGTTAAAGTCTCTCACTATTATTGTGTTACTGTCGATTTCCTCTTTTATAGCTGTTAGCATTTGCCTTATGTATTGAGGTGCTCCCATGTTTCGTGCGTATATTTTTATAATTTTTATATATTCTTGGATTGATCCCTTGATTATTATGTAGTGTCCTTCTTTGTCTCTTGTAATAGTCTGTATTTTAAAGACTTGTAATAGTCTGTATTTTCTGTTGAGAGTCACAAACTTCCTATGCAGCTCTGTCACTGATGCTAACTGCATGCTTTTTTTTTTTTTTTTTTTTTTTTTTTTGCAGTACGTGGGCCTCTCACTGTCGTGGCCTCTCCCGTTGCGGAGCACAGGCTCCGGACGCGCAGGCCCAGTGGCCATGGCTCACAGGCCCAGCCGCTCCGCAGCATGTGGGATCCTCCCAGACCGGGGCACGAACCCGTGTCCCCTGCATCGGCAGGCGGATTCTCAACCACTGCGCCACCAGGGAAGCCCTGCATGCATTTTTAACTTTCACTAAAACTTGATCTTTCACTGTGTGGCCATTTCTCATAGAGAAACAAAGCTTTTGTCACCTCTTGGGAATTCTGCACACCTCCATAATGAGCAGAGAACAGCAAAGGCCCATTGAGATATGACTCCTGGGTTGAGGCTGACTTCCTAGCTAAGTGGTTTGTTCTCGTAAGTTATGCCCTAAATTGTTTGAGACTCAAATTTCTGCCTCAGCAAAATAGAGTGACTACAGTATGGCTGAAAGTTTGGGATCCCTGACTATAGTCATGGGATCTGGTTCAGATCCTGGTTCCTTGCCTTACTGGCTGTGTGACTTTGGATGAATTGCTTAATGTCTTGTTTCTTCTGGGAGTTTCAGCTTGGTCAGACCAGTAATCAGTAGTAATGGCCAAAAGGGGTGAGAGGTCAGGGTGCATTGTGGCCTTTGAACTAAATTTATCTAGGGGAAAATGAGTTCAAAGCAGAAAAATAATATTGTCAATGCAAAAAGCAAGAATGGAGTTAAAAATCTGAGCTACAAACACAGAGATCAAGAGCCAGATAG
>NW_006794332.1:1016890-1021310 GCF_000442215.2 Lipotes vexillifer | reverse complement strand
GCAGGAATGGAGTAGGCAGCAAAGAGTGAAGGTGGGGCAAAGCAAAGCAAGGGGTGCCAGGCATTTCCCAGGAAGCTGGGGCTATTCTCTAAAGCTTGGTTTTATAGGCTGCTAAGTGCTCTCTGATTTGAATCCCAGTTGCTACAGTTTAAAGCAAAAATTGCTAATTGAAGCCCCAACTTTCAAATTCAGCCCACCAAGCCAGAGGTAATGAGAAGAAAAGTAATGACTAATGTATATTGAACACTTACTACACATGAGGCATGTTCTAAATATTTTATGCATATTAGCTCATTGATACCACTCAGCAATCCTTTGAGTTGGACACCACTAGTATCCTCAGTTTACAAGTGGGGGAACTGGGTAAACAGCCAGTTAAGTTTTAGTGTTGGTCTTTAAACCTTCCTAGACTGGTTCCAGAATCTATGCACTTAACCACCATCCTACAATAGGGGCCATATCCTAATGTCAGGGGAAACACAGTCAGGGGATGGGGTGGCAGGATGAGACCCATACTCTGGGCTGGTGGGATGGTGTTCCTACTGACCACTGTCATGGTGCCTGATGGAGCAGGTGCTGCTCCCCAGAGCCTTGCAGTCCCCACCCACCTCTGCTGCATTGTTCATTTATGTCACCCACATTTCCTCAGTAGGTCTTTGTGACCTCAGGTTTAAAGGTCTCAGGTGGACTGGAAGCATAAATGGTAGTAGAGTGCTGCCAGAATTATCCAGAGGGCCATGAAGACAGCAGTTGAATTTAAAATTAAAATAGTGGTACTTAAGCAATTGAAACTAAACTACCCAGCTATGAACATCTACTTATATGATTTTAGAGCTTTGATTTTTATAAATAATTGCTAGCATCTACCGAAGTCTTTCCAGTGACAGGGAGAATGCTATGCTTCACTAAACTGGTTCACTTTATACCAGTGCCCATAATGACGGATCTGTTGACCAGTTCCCTGGCATCTAGGAAGAGTCCTGAGACTGGCTCACATGTCATTACTAGGCCTAGCTCCTAAGAAAAGCTTCCAGATATAATTATCCTCTTTCTTCCCCTTCCATGGAATCTTGGATACCAGGTGTTAAAGATGATAGCATTACAAGATAGGAAGAGTTTGATCCTGGAGTCATTACCTGGAGAGCAGCCATTTGGCAAGGACCATCTGTGCTGGAGAAATAACTTTTATTTTGTTGAGCACTTTATGTGTAAAAACACACCGAATCCTCACAGCTATCTTATAAGTTCTCTGTTATCCCATTTTGCAGATGAGGAAGCTGAGGCATGGAGCAGTAACTTGCCCAAGGTTACAAGGCTAGTCAACAGCAGAGTCAGAATTTGAACACAGGCTGACTGGCTCCAAAGTCTTACTATTGCCCATACTGCCTCTTAAAAAACATCTACTGAGGGGCTTCCCTGGTGGCGCAGTGGTTGAGAGTCCGCCTGCCAATGCAGGGGACGTGGGTTCGTGCCCCGGTCCGGGAGTATCCCATGTGCCGCGGAGCGGCTGGGCCTGTGGGCCATGGCTGCTGGGCCTGTGCATCCAGAGCCTGTGCTCCGCAACGAGAGAGGCCGCGGCAGTGAGAGGCCCGCGTACCGCAAAAAAAAAAACAACAAACATCTACTGAGCATGTATGAAGGTCCAAGCAGGAAGTAATGCTCTGGGCATGCAAAGTCCATAAACACACATCATCTTTGTACTTAAAGAGCTCATGGTAAAAAAAAAGTGGAAACAGCCTTGTGAATGACTTCAGTAATTTGACATACTTATTGAGTGCATACTCTGCATCTGAGTGTTGTAGGGGAAGGAGGTCATCCACTGTGAAAGCTGGTAGAGGTAAGTCAGGATGGAGAGACAGAGAAGGGAGGGAACCACTTCACGCAGGGCACACTTCTCTTGGGAGACAACAGTCCACTTGGCTTCTGAGGATTGCTTAAGGTTTTGCCAGCATTAGAAAAGTTCTAGGGGCCTTTAGGCATGTCCTATTTCTTCTCAAGTACATACACCGGCACTACTTTTCCCTGTCACTTATGTGAACATTTTCTTCATCCAGTGAAATGATCATCTTTGCTTAGTTATTTTAGGAATAGGAACAGAGAACAATTAAAAAATTATCAATTACTGTAAATAAACTTGACAGTCAATATCCCTCATGATACCATAAACCCATGCAGCTATTGACTCACTAACAGGTGAATGATTCTCAGGGATCAATGGTGACAATAATGCTTTGCTAAATTTAGAACCATCAAAATAAATATACAGGTACATAGGGTCAAAACCATTCCTCATATCCACGAGGGAAATTTTCATCAAGTTAATGTGCCATGATAAGGCAAAAACAAGTAGAAAAAAATCCACTTCTCCTTGAAATGTACTTTTTTTCCTGAAGAGGATTCTCAAATTATTTTCTTTGTTCCTAAACTTTATGATATTCTGTGCAGCAATGATATTAGCTGAGAAAAATGATGAGTCAGTATCAATACAGAGGCACTCCTTTTTAGATATTTGTGAAAGAGTTCAATAATCTTTTGCATCCCAAGATGCTTGGTGATTGCAACAGTTTTTTTGTATTCCTTTGTTTTGCTGTTTTCCTGTTATAGGTCATCTTGGCATTTTGGATATTCCCTACCTGAAATATATAGTGTTTTGAAATTTTTTTTGACAGTGGGGTTTACAGTAAGCTGAAATTTATATGGGTTTATATATTCAAATACTTATTACCATACATACTTATGTACATAGATGCATGGAGTTATGCTCTGTGATTGAGTGAGTCTAGAGAGACCTGGGTTCTAATCCTGTCTCTCCCTGGCTTTGACCTTGGGAAAACTCCTTTATTTCTCTGTACCTCCTTTTCCTGATTTATTAAGTGGAGTTAATAAGAGAAGTTTCCTCATAAGATGGAAGAGTATAAATGAATGAAAGGATAGGTTTATGGAAAGAATATAGATAAGGATGAGCATAATAAAGAAAAAGGAAAGGCACTGAAACTTGAGTTGAGAGAACCCAGAAGACTCATGACATTTCCTTCCTCATAATCTTGAGTAATTTTCTGTCACTTACAAAATAAATACTGAAGTCTAAATTCCTTAGCTGGACTTCAGTATTCTCACTCCAGTGTACTTTTCGAGCTTTATCTTCCTGTCGTAGTCCAGGCTTAGATTGAAATATCTGGATTTTAGCCCAGAATTTGCTATTTATTAGCTGTGTGGTTTGAACAGGTTGCTGAACCTCTCTGAACCTTGGTTTTCTCAACTGAATAATGTAAATGATGATTATCTTACAGGTGATGAAGAGGGTTGAATAAAACATTTAGCATAGAATCCCACACATCATATGTACCCAGTAAAATATTCTCCCTCTTCTTTCCTTGTATGAAAAGTCCCTATAAACTGTAAGGCATTTGGAAGAGCTATGTATCATCATCATTCTGAGGGAGCAGCTGGCTAGAAGAACACTGCATTTATGCTGCTTCATAGACACTGTATAAATACATAAATGCCTATATAGAATGCAGATAGATTTCACTTCCTAGTGTCATCGAGTTTCTTAAAGTCAGCAGCCATGAGTGAAAGACTATTCCAGTAGGTTACACATGAGAACAATGTTATTTCAAAACTTAATTATGACAAAAGTATGGAACTGAGAAGATTAAAAATTCCATCCCAAGACTTCAGCAGAACAGCAGAACATTGCAAATTGGTCATAAAGTATAGTGGGAAAAAAGTGAAAAAAAAATTCTGCATAGCACAGATTTTCCATGGTCTTTTCCATTTGGGAGAGAGCAGTGACTTCTCCCTGGAGAGCCCTCCCCACAGATAGCACTTTGGCCTTGGCCTGCATATGCCTTCAGCTCTGCCAACCTTTCCCTCTCATGAACTCCTTAGATTAAATCAATTGTCACTTCTTCCTAGACCCAGTAAATACAGTTCTCCACCATCTTTTAGAAAAGCAACTTTGTCCACCCTTCAAAGCAACTGCTGCCCAATCCCATTATATGTATGGGTGTTGGTCAGATTTCATGTAGTAGCTACAGACATCAGTATTTCAAGTCCTTTTAACATCCCTTTGGTTCCGTTCAAATGGCCTATGAAAAGTACTGACCGATCCTTGATCGGACAGTCAATTCACTTTGTCATTCCAACACCAAAAAGTTTTCCATTTTGGTATTTATAAAAATTACTGTGATAAATCATGTTGAGTCCCAGTTTCATTTCGGTTCCTATTAGACCCCATGCCAAATCTTGTCAGACCGGCATTCAGTCTGCTTTCACATAATAGAAACCTTGTGCATCTGAGGAAGCAAAGTGGTCTCTATTTTTCTGATGGTATAAAAAACGAACTGCTCCTTCTCACACGTGTCAGGGGAAGCGGGTCCTCTTACAAATCCTCCAGATCCCCTGTAAGAAGGTGGCT
>NW_006794332.1:989757-1016880 GCF_000442215.2 Lipotes vexillifer | reverse complement strand
CTGCTGATAAGTGACAAAACAAAAGAAATACAATAATTGTGGCCTTAAGAGGTTATGAGACAACTACTTTTGAATACTTATATTTTTAGGCAGTTTAGAATCACGTTCTTTTAAAAAATAGTAATAGGCTAAAGAAACATACTACTTATTAAGTCCATACCAGGTACAAGTAATGTGTTCAGCACTTATGAGATTTATCTTATTTAATCTTCCCAACTTTATGAGGTGATATGGTGGATATTAAGTAACTTCTCCAAAGCCATGTATTTGTCAAGTGGTAGAGCTGATTTTGAATCTAGGTCTGGTAGATTTCAAAGCCCAAATTATTTTAACTCTACTCTGCCAGCTCCTTCTAACTAGAGAAACTTATAAGTAGAATCAGCTTTGCATTGGAAAATTTCATATCAGTCATTTTTTTGCCTGGCTGTCTTTTTGATTCTAAAAAGGCTTGGTAAGTTATGGTGACTCAGAAAGAAGACAAACCTGGTTTTTACTCCAGGCTCTGTAACTTGCTAGCTGTGTGATCTCAATCAAGCATCTTAGATCCTCGAATCCTCAACTTTCTTATCTGTGAAGTGAGGGTAATAATATCTGCATCGCAGAGTTGTTGTGAATTTTTTTTTTTAGTTTATTTATTTTTGGCTGCGTTGGGCCTTTGTTGCTGTGCGCGGGCTTTCTGTAGTTGCGGTGAGCAGGGGCTACTCTTCCTTGTGGTGCACCGGCATCTCACTGCAGTGGCTTCTCTTGTTGCAGAGCACGGGCTTCAGGCGCCCAGGCTTCAGGAGTTGTGGCTTGCGGGCTCAGTAGTTGTGGCTCACAGGCTCTAGAGTGCAGGCTCAGTAGTTGAGGCGCACGGGCCCAGTTGCTCCGCAGCATATGGGATCTTCCCGGACCAGGGCTCAAACTTGTGTCCCCTGCATTGGCAGGCGGATTCTTAACCACTGTGCCACCAGGGAAGCCCAGTTGTTGTGAATTTATAGATAATACATGCAGCTCTTCCAGCTGCAGATGTGGTGAGTTGTTCAACAAAAGGCAGCCATTCCTCTTTTATACTGAGTGGATATTTACTTGGTGATACTGAAAACAGTTACTCCAATTGATGTTAATGTTTTGAACCAGAACATTAGAATGACTCCTTCATAAAGGCTCTGGACAAAGAAATGGCTGAGAAATAGTTTCTTCATACACATAACTGCTAGCAATTTTAGTAGATGTTGAAGAATGACTAATGCTACCTGCAAGACAAATAGGTCTGTAAAAGGTCAAAATAACAAATACATTCTTTTACTTTCTCAAGTTTAAAATGCTTAGGGTAAAAATAAATTTGTAGTTTTCAACTGAAACTTTTTATTCATTCCTTTTTTAAAAAGTCAGGCCATAAATTTAACAGGTCCCAAACTATAAGTTAGAGTAATTTTTAAAGTGGTAGGCCAAATTACATGCATGCCACCTAGTAGCATTTTTCCGAAAACACTAATATTGCTCTAAATAGTGTCAAAATGTGCAATTTCTGAAAAGCAGAAAAGAAATGTTGCAAGCATTTTATTATCCCATTTGATAGTCCTCTGGCTGGAGACTTTCAAATTGGGATTATTCTGGGTAATAAAAGTAAGTGAAGGCAAACAAATATCACTCTATAGATGGCTTCTCTTTCCTCTTATTCCTTGGGAGCAGCAAATATTCAGAAGACACTGAAAATTTCAATGGCAGGCTTTCATCGCAGTGAAAATCACTCGGTACTCTGCCTAATGGAAATCACTGCATCCAACTACAGGAAATCAATGGGTCAAAAACTTTAACCTTGAATTTTAGAACCTTTTGTGACCCTCAGAAGTACATTTCCCTATATTGGTGTATAATAACACCATGGGAAATGGAGGTTCGTAATTTCGGGCAGTCTTTGCCATTCTAAGTCTAGCACAAAGTCTAGAGTGGATGTTGGTATTTTAACCATTGTCCGCCTTTCAGTTTTCTGAGACAACATGCATTCAGTGTCTTAATGGGTAACAATCTCCATCTTTCTCTCTGACAAAAATTCTCAGAAACACAGTGGACTGAAATTTACATATGAATTTCAGACTCTAAGCCATCCAGTAACTTATTCAAAGCTATACAGCATTTGAGATAGAACAAAGACTCAAAGCAAGTCTTTGGACCATCAGCCTATCACTTTGTCTTCCATGAGAACCTGAAAAGAGAGTTAGTTTTGATAAGAGGAGAAGCAAGAGCAGCATGTGAACTGGATCCCTAAGCAGGTGCCAGGAAGAGAAAAGGACAAGGTGAGACTAGTCCAGTTTTGTCCCAGTTCACCCGGAGCAGCTCAGCTTCTGGGCAAATGAGATCCAAGGTATACTATCTGCAGAAGCCAGCAAACTAGGGGAGCACACAGGGATGAGCAGATTCGCCCTAGTGACTTGGTGAGACTGAAGAGACCAGGACTGTCTCCCTCTGGGTGTTTCTCACCTCTGATGATAATTGTACCCATCTCACAGGATTATTATGAGGATTAGTTGATCCACATAAAGTTCTTTGAACAGGGCCTGGCATGGAAAAAAATTACTCAATTAGGGGCAATAATCATTGCTTTATAAAAGAATATCCCTTCCTTTCCATTATAGGAGTGCACATGTCCATGATTGCAGATTTGGAAAGTATTTTATTTAACAAACACTTAAATAATGCTTAACATGTGCTTCACAAATATAAACTCATTTCTTGATAAGTAAGTATTATTACATCTTCATTTACAGGGAGGTTATAAAACTTGTTTAAAAGTCCCACAGTTGGTGAAAGAGCTGCTTTCAGTGCCAAGAAAAGCCATGAGTCAAACCATTACCTTATGTTGTCTCTCAAATAGAAAAATGAACCCACAATATTCATAATCTCACCACCCAGATATTTTAATTTTGTTTCTATATTTGTTACTTTCTTCTCTCTTTTGGTAGTTCATTTTAAAGACAGGTCATTTTTTAATTTGATTATTTTCCATTGTCAGGATTATCATGACGTGATGGATCACACGTGATCACATCTTGGTAACCTACAACATCCCAGACATCATGCCAAGTGCTCTGCATGTACTTTCCAATTTGACCTTCACAGCAATCCTGTCAGGTAGGTCTTATTTTCTCCATATTATTGATGAAGAAGAAAGGAAATTATCTTTAAAAAATTCTATTCTTATAGGCTTCCCATTCAAAAATAACTATGCAGCAGAGATTAACAGCAATGTAGAAGCAACAAGGAAGCATAAGATGGCCTAGCCTGATTTTACAGATGAGCATGGAGAGGGTGTTCGACTTTTTCAGTGTCATGCATCGGGTTGGGGACAGAGGGAAGACTAGAACTCCAGATCTATTCATTCTATTTGAATGCTCTAAGACCACCCCATATCTCCCCCTATCCTCACTTGCATAGTGATTTAAATAAGAGCTTTTTGTTATTGTCTCTTTTTTTTTTTTTTTGCCATTCATTTCTTCTAAGCAGTGTGTGACAGAGAGTCAATTTTCTGAGCTGATTGGTCCCTTAGCATCCTGCCTTATGATGCATTTGACTGTCTATTTGTCTGCAAGAGCTTCCACAGTGCTGTTGATTCTCATGACTGCTTCCATCTCCATGAATCACCCATGATATCAACATCCTTCTCTTGTGGGACCTATATTATATGCATAGGGAAGTTAACTTTGAGCTGAACAAATTGGATTTGGGAGGATATATCTGATCCATTTTAAGGTAACAAGGACTTAAACAAAATAAAGAAAATGCAGTGTGGTTGAGCAGAGATAATATGGGGGGACATGGTTAGAATTTTGTCAGATATAATACAACAGAGAATTAGACTGTGGACATCTGACTGATTAGGTTGAGAGTATATAAAATACATTTTAAAAATAGTGTGTATAATGTCTCTGAAAATAGGAGTGAACAGAAGTGTAGTAATAATAATAATAACAAATCTCATTTATATTTAGGGCTTATTATGTACTAGGCCTTGTGCTAAAACACTTTACCTATATTATCTCTTTTCACCTTTATAACCACCCTACCTATAATCACTACCCTTATGAGAAAAATGACAGTTTATGTAACTTTCAGCTTATGTAACTTCTAAGCACTTAGAGCTTATAAATGACAGAGCTGGGAGCCATATTTTTTTTAATGGACACATTTACAGGCATACCTTAGTGATACTGCGGGTTTGGTTCTAGGCCACGACAAAGCAAGTCACACGACTTTTTTGGTTTCCCAATGTACGTAAAAGTTATGTTTACACTATTCTGTAGTCTATTAAGTGTGCAGTAGCATTATGTCTAAAAAACAATGTACATAATTTTAAAATAATTTATTGCTAAAAAATGCTAACCATAATCTGAGCCTTCAGGGAGTCATAATCTTTTGCTGATGGAGGGTCTGGCCTCCGTGTTGATAGCTGCTGACTGATCAGGGTGCTGGTTGCTGAAGGCTGGAGTGGCCGTGGCAGTTTCTTCAAGTAAGACAACAATTATGTTGGCCACATCAATTGACTCTTCTTTGCATGAGTGATTTCCCTGTAGCAGGCAATGCTGTTTGATAGCATTTTACCCACAGTAGAACTTTTTTCAAAATTGGAGTCAATCCTCTCAAACCCTGCTGCTGCTCTGTCAACTAAGTTTATGTAATATTCTAAATCCTTTATTGCTATTTCAGCAGTCTTCATAGCATCTTAACCAGGAGTAGATTCCATTTAAAGAAACAACTTCCTTTACTCATTCATAAGAAGCAACTCTTCATGCATTAAAATTTTATCATGAGATTGCAGCAATTCAAGTCACAAATTCAGGCTCCATATCTAGTTCTCTTGCTATTTCCACCACATCTGCAGTGACTTCCTCCACTGAAGTCTTGAACCCCTCAGAGTCATCCATGAGGGTTGGAACCAACTTCTTTCAACTGCTGTTAACATTGATATTTTGACCTCTTCCCATGAATCATGACTGTTCTTAATGGCATCTAGAAGGATGAATTCTTTCCATACGGTTTTCAAATGACTCTGCTCAGATCCCTCAGAGGAATCATTATTTATGGCAGCTATAGCTTTACAGAATGTATTTCTTAAATAATAAGACTTGGAAGTCAAAATTACTCCTTGATCCATGGGCTACAGAATGGATATTATATTAGCAGTCATGAAAACAACACTAATCTCGTGTGTATCTCCATCAGATTTCTTGGGTGACCAGGTGCATTTTCAATGAGCAGTAATATTTTGAAAGGAATCTTTTTTTCTAAGTAGTATTTCTCAACAGTAGGCTTAAAATATTCAGTAAACCATGTAGTTAGCAAATGTGCTGTCATCCAGTCTTTCTTGTTCCATTTGTAGAGCACAGAGTAGATTCAGTATAATTCTTAAGGGCCCTGGTAAATGAGCATTGCCTGCAACTTAAAAGTCAGCAGCTGCCTTAACCCCTAGCAAGAGGGTCATTCTGTCCTTTGAAGCTTTGAAGCCAAGCATTGATTCCTCCTCTCTAGCTATGAAAGTCCTAGATGGCATCTTCTTCTAATAGAAGGCTGCCTTTTCAACACTGAAAATCTGTTTTTTAGTGTGCCACGTTTATTAATGATCTTAGCTAGATCTTCTGGATAACTTGCAGCAGGCTCTACATCAGCACTTGCGGCTTCATCTTGCACTTTTATGTTATAGAGACACCTTCTCTTCTTAACCCCCATGAGCCAACCTCTGCTAGCTTCAAACTTTCCTTCTGCAGCTTCCTCATCTCTCTCGCCTTCATAGAATTGAAGAGTTAGGACCTTGCTCTAGATTATGCTTTGGCTTAAGGGAATGTTGTAGCTGGTTTGATCTTCTATCCAGACCAGGAAAACTTTCTCCATATCAGCAGTAAGGCTGTTTCACTTTCTTATTATCCTAACTGCTGCAAGAGGCCTAGCTTTCAGCCCATCTTGGTTTTCAACATGCCTTTCTCACTAAGCTTAATCATTTCCAACTTTTGATTTAAAGGGAGAGATGTGTGACCCTTCCTTTTACTTTAACACTTAGAGGCCATTGTAGGGTTATTAATTGTCCTAGTTTTAATATTGTTGTGTCTCAGGGAGTAGGGAAGCCCCAGGAGAGGGGAAGAGATGGGGAAATAGCTAGTTGGTGGAGAAATCAGAGCACACACATTTATTGATTAAATTTGCTTCCTTATATGGGCGTGGTTTGTGGTGCCCCAAAATGATTACAATAGTAATGTCAAAGATCACTGATCACAGGTCACCATAGCAAATACAATAAAAATGTTTAAAATATTGTGAGAATTACCAAAATGGGACACAGAGGCATGAAGTGAGCAAATACTGTTGGAAAAATGATAGACTTGCTTGATGCAGGGCTGCCACAAAACTTCAATTTGTAAAAAATGTAATGTCTGCAAAGCACAATAAAGTGAAGCATGATAAAATGAGGTAGACGTATATTTCCCTCTAGAATATAAGCTCCATGAGAGTAGGAATTTTTTCATTGCTGTTTTGTTCACTGCTGTGTCCTAGAGTCTAGAATATTGCCTGGCATTGATGCACAGTTAAAAAGCCCTTAGCGCCTGGATACCGTTATTCAATAGATCTTAACAGAGCTAAGCCATGTTATTTTTGTTTGCTCTGTAGAGCCAAGAATGATGTAGTTGACTTTTTTTTTTTTTTTTTTTTTGGGGCATTAAACTAAAAATAAATACCTGTTTTAGCAAAACAAAAACTTTTGAAGAAAATAAGGTTTATTTGTTTTTTTTTTTTTTTTTTTTTTTGTCAAAACTATTAAGTACTCCTGCTGGTAGCAACAACTTCAGGGAAGAGATAAAACTCTTAACTAGGAATAATTATCTGGATAGACCCAAACAACCAGAGAGGCTGTAAGTATATCATCGTAAGCCTGTGTTAATGAGCTGGACAGAATGTGTTAGAGGGATGTCAGTATGAGCGGAGGTCAGCTGCCATTACGTAATGGAGGAACCATAGCAGTGGCCAGATGCATTTGCAATGCATAGTTTTATAAAATGACAACCCAGCACAAATTGCTTCTATGGAGATAATAAGGATAATGGGAAGAGCATCTCTTTTACTCATTCTCTGTTTCCAGAATTTAAGATGATAATGATTGCATGCAAAGCATTTTGAGGGGCTGCTTAACTGCCATTCTGCCAAACGGGATTCCTCAACTCTCTGACTCCTGTGGCTCATCTAAAATGGATACAGATCATGGCCTACAGTGGAAACTGTGATTGAATGTTTCGTGAATCAGTCCAGGCTCTTGGACCTTGACCTTTTATAGATAACTCTCTGGAATTTTTTCATTAAAACTATAGTTAGTATGAGAGGGAAAGGAACTGGCATAGTAGTTAGTAAGATTTTGAGTCCACAGAAAGAGAAAGTGCACAATATGGGTGGGACAGACTAGGTATGATCTTTGGACATTGAGAGGATGGAATTTGGATCTGAATGCTTGAGATTGTATGACTATTTCTTGACTGTAGCATTCCATGATTCCTATGGTGAGATAACTGCAACATTTATATATAAATGGCTTGTTATTCTCTTTTAGCATACAATTATAGTGGCAACAAAAAAGCCATTGGCACTTTGAACTTTTTCTTTATTTAAGAGAAGGCTGCATGTTGCAGTGATAAGGACATGGGTTTTGGAGATAGACAGACCTGGGTTCAAATTCAGCTCTGTAATTCACTTCCTGTGTAAACTTTAGCAAGTAACTCCAATTAATTGTTTCTTCAACTACAATTTGAAAGCTGTAATACACACACTGTAGACACACACTGATGGCATGTAAATAAATGTATCTGTCCTTTGATGGCTGTATTAAGGATTAGAGAAAAATATATGTATAGACACTCTATAAAAAGCAAATATATATACATATATTTATACACATATATTTGTTTGTTTGTTTTTACCTACTATATAAAAGAAACATTAAGAATAGAAATGTGTCATTTCCATAAATAATAGTGCCGAATTCAAAAGATTCAAGAAAATTCTTAAAATTTTATGTTTAAAATAAAATGTTGGACAAAGAACATTGACAAGCAAGTCATAAGAAAATGTAAATGCATAATATACTTCCAAAATATTCCTCAACCTTACCTGTTTCCTGAGAGATGCAAAAATTTAAAAAAAAACACTATATTTTACTAAATATATGGGAAAATATAATTTGATAACATATTACAATAAAGACAATATGGGAAATGGCATTACAAATTGTGTTTTTAGGGAAAGTAATTAGGCAATATCTATTTGAAATAAAAATGAACATATTCTTTGACATAGCAGTCTCGCTTTAGAGATCAGTTCTATGAAGAAAAAACATATGCTGGATCATAAAAGAACTCTTTAATAAATTGGAAAGGATTGAAAACATAGATTATATTCTGTGACAAAAATGAATTAAATTAGAAATCAACAAAAGAAAAATATCAGGAATATCACTAACTGGAAATTAAATAACACACTTCTAAATAACTGATTGAAAATGAAATTACAAGAGAAAGTAAAAAAACATTTTCAATTGAGTTGAAATGAAAACATAAATATCAAAATTCATGGAACAGAGTTTTCCAATCTGTGTGAAATTTATAACATGGAACATTTATATTAGAAGAGATTTTAAAGATTTCAAAAAATGATCCAAGCTTTAACTGTAAGAAATCAGAAAAACACACACACACAGAATAACCCAAAGTAGGTAGAAGAAAGGATAGAATGAAGATGAATGCAAAATAACAAAATAGAATTAGATAAATAGAGAAAATAAGTGAAACCACAAGCTGGTTCTTTGAAAAAATCAATATAATTGATAAAACTTTAGCTAGACTAATCCAGAAAAAAAAAAAAAGAGAGAAAACAGAAATTACCAACCTCAAGAATTAAAGTGAGGACATCACTTCAGATTCTATAAACATTAAAGGATAACAAATGAAAAATATTACAATAAATTTGGCAACTTACACAAAATGGATAAATTTCTTGGAAAATACAAACTACCAAGCACACCTAAGGAGAAAAACAGATAACCTGAATAACTGTATATCTATTAAAGAAATGACATTTATATTTAAGAACTTCCCCAAAAGTAATCTCTAGGCCTAGGTGGTTTCACTGGTGAATTCTGTCAAGCATTTAGGGAAGAAATCGTACCAATTTTGCATACTCTTACAGAGAATGGAAGAGGTGGGAACAGTTCTCAATTCACTTCTTGAGGCCAATATATCAAAACAAGACAAAGAAGGTATCACAAGGTAAGAAAACTACAGACCAATATAATCAAATCCATCACTATGTAAAATATATAAAATTATATATCATGATCAACTGAGATTTATTCCAAAAAATTCAATGTTCATTTAACATTTGGAAACCATCAGTATAATTCACTATACCAATGGATTAAAATTTTTTTAAAGGTTTAATTTCAATAAAGTAGGAAAAAGCATTTGACAAAATTCAACACCCATTCATGATTTTTTAAAAAAATTGTAGCTAACAAGGAGTTGTGAGAAAATTTTTCAACATAATAAAAGATATCTATGAAAAAACCCACAGACATCATACTAATGGTGAAATACTTAATGCTTTCCCCTTAAGATGAGGTACAAAGCATGGATGTCCACACTCACTACGTCTATTGAGCAAAGTACTAGAAGTCCTTATCAGTACAATAAGGCAAGAAAAAAATGCATACATATTGAGAAGGAAAAAGTAACACTATCTCTTTCGTATAATCACGAGTTTATATATGAAAAATCCCAAGGAATCTACAAAAAATCTAATTGAACTTAGCATGGTTTCAGGATACAAGGTCAATATTCAAAAACCAAATGTATTTTTACATACAAGCAGTGAGTAATTAGAAATTGAAATTTAAACATATTGCAATAAAGTAAACAACATAAAATTCTCAAATAAATTTAACAAAACATGTGCAAGGCTTTTACACTGAAAACTATAAATCCTTGCTAAAATAATTTAAAGAAGATCTAAATAAATGGAGAAGCATATGGTGGATTGGAAAACTTAGTACTCTTAGGATGTCAGTTCTCTTCAAATTGATCTGTAGATTCAATGTAATTCCAGTCAAATCCCAGTAGGCTTTAGAAAAAAATAAAATTGGAGAAATTGATTTCAAAATTGTATGGATGTACAAAGGACTTAGAATAACAAAGATAACCTTGTAGAAAAACAAAGTTGGACCGCTTTTATCACCTGAATTAAAGACAAAGCCACAGTAATTGAATATAGCATTAGTGTAAGTGGAGTCCAAAATAGACATATTCATACATATTCAACTGATTTTTTGGCAAAAGTACCTAGACAATTTAATGTGGAAAATATATTCTCCTTAATAAATTGTTCCGTAATAAATGGATATCCATTATTGTTAAAAAATAAAACTCAACCCTTACCTCACTCCATACATGAAAGCCAACTCAAAGTATATTAGAGATCTAAACCTAAGAGCTAAAATTATACATCTTAAAAGAAAAGACGTTTGTGATATTGGTTTAGGTAAAGATTTGTTAGATAGGACACAAATACCACAAACCAGAAAAGAAAAATTAATAAATTGTATTTCTTCAAAATTATAAATTTTGCTCTTCAAAAGACACTAAGGCCATGAATAGGCAAGACACAGATTAGGAGAACATTTTTGGAAAACATCTAGTTTATTATTTCTAAAACCTAAGTGAAAGAAGAAATGGCACGAACTATAGTCAGAAAAGCACATCAGCAGCTGTGGAGGGCTAGGGCTGCAAAGGGGCATAGGAAACTTCTTGAGGGTGGTGGATGTGTTCTACATTTTGCTTCATGTGGCTTTTATATGACAATACATATTTTGTATACATATTGTTAAAACATATCAGTCTGTGCACTTTAAAGGGGTGAATTTCATTGGTTATAAACTATACCTCAGTAAAGCTGATTAAAACAAATAAACAGCACTTAACAATGAAAGATAGGTGTATGGGGATTTTTAAAGACAAAAACAAAACACACAAACAAAAAAGTAAATCAAGGCTATAACCTGATTGTCTATAATCTGTCATTCAATACATTATGATATATTCAACATATACAACATAATGTATTTTTTTAAAGGATTACATGCATATTGTTGGCCTGGAGGTATATGCATGATATCTGTAGAATTCCAAAGTATGTATAGTGTACCCCTCTTTTATTATTAGGAAAATTAAACTCTCTATATTGAAGCATACTTAACTTTTATTATTAAGAATATTTCAGGATGCTGAGATTAAAGATAGGGAAAAAGGGAGATTATCATGTTTTTTATTAATATATCTGTGTATATATAATATTACTACCACCAATTCTCACTTATAGTGCTCACGTATGTACATTGTTCTCAAAATCTATCACATTGCATTTTAGTTGTTGGTTTTCAAGACTGACTTAATGGATCATAAGCCACTGGAGGGCAGGGAAGAATTGTATTCATCCTTGAATCTCTGGGACTATTCATTTATCAATTATTTATTGAATACCGACTAAGTGCTAGTCCGTGGCCATGCAGTAGTCATACTTTCCAACATGTAATAGAGCTGCAATGCTTCTTAATTGCTGAACTGAATTTAGGTATGTTATTTCACGGTGGCAGGAAAAGGAAGGCACTAAATGAATATACTGCTTTCTCTTCTAACAAATGTTAAAAAACAAAAAAAACTGAACTGTAATATCTGTCCACTTATCATCTGGTTTAAAGTAGAATTTGGCTCTGCAATTTGAGTGTGAAAGAGGAATTTGAGAAATGAAAAATTACATAAAAGTCCAATTTAAATTGTTTTTAAAAAAGCTGTATGTTCGATATCTGGTGTTCCCTGTTTCCACCCATATCCATACAACTACAATTTAAGATCATAGATTACAAACCTAGTAAAAATTAGGGCCACCTAATTGCATTAGAATTCATGTTATTATAAAATTGAAGTATATAAAACTATCATTATCTCGGTAGGAGAGGTTTAATCCTTATCAACCAGTGTGCAAGAATTAACTCTTGAGATGGAACATTAATGCTTTCAAATTCTGCAGGCCGGTGTGCCCAAAGAGTCCTGAATCACATTCACAGTCATTATACTTCTAATGCCAGTTTCATAAATGCCATGTAGTCATAAGTGTAAAACCAGCAACACCGACACCCCTCAAATGAACACTGGCATAGAGGTTAAAATATAGATTCCAGAGCTGGCCTAGGTTCATAATTCATGCCCCAACAATTACTGTCTCTGTGCCCTAGGGTAAATTGCTTAATTTCTTTGTGTCTCAGTTTCCACATATGTAAATTAAGAATAATAAAAGCTTCCATCTCATAGGGTTGTTATGAGGGCTAATGAATTATATTAATTAATTATGAATTTCCTGAAGCAACCCTGGCCCATGAGAAGTATTTGGTAAATAAAAGAAAATACAATTATGCCTGGTGAACCAGCTGTGCTGGCTTTACATCTCTGTTAGGGACATCTCAGAAAAGTGGGTAAGTGGGAGGGGCTTGGGGAGATCATCTCAGACCCAGCTTAATTTCTGTCCCACTTCGCCTTGAGGTTTGATATTTTTACCTCCCTGCTTATAATCAGGGGTGCCTACACCAGAAACACCAGTGAAAGAAACTTCTAAATGAAAATATTCACAAGAAGAGAGTGTAAACAAGTCTATCCATGCCAAATTTCTTCATTCTAGGATTCTGGGGCTGGGACTTTGTCACAAATTTGAGCAATGGTGTTATAAAACAGACTGACAAGGCTGCGAATTGCAACAGTACATCAAGCTGGAGTCCTAAACTGTTACACTTTTTTTTTTTGCTTTGAGTTTTTACCCCATATGCTTACCATTTCTGCAGACATAATTTCATGCATTAAGATTTCTATTTTCCAAGGGAAAATGTACTGGGGTTTAAATCAGTGAGGATTTTGCTAAGTCTTAGGGCACGAGAGTTATGGCATTTGGGACTTAGCAGGGAGACAGCTGTGGGAGGACAATCTATGTCTCTGTTCCATTCCCTTTCCAAAATCTGCCTGTACTGGCATTAGTTATGCCTGTTTCATTTTCCCACTGTATCTTGAGTCTTCTGAGGTAGAACTGTCTTACTTATCTTTGAACAATAACGAAAATAATGATGACAGGCGATATGTACCACGTGGCAGCTAGTGTGCTGAGTGTTTTACATGAGTTAGCTTGTTTAATACTCACAATCATTCTGGCTATTGCTTTTATTCCAGTTTAGCAAATGGGGAAACTGAGGCTTGGAAAGGAAAATTAATAAGCTCAAGGTCACATGGCTAAGTGGCACAGTCAGGTTTGGGACTGAGGTTTGTCTGGCTTTACAATGCATTCCCTTGATCAACACCCTGTGATTCTCATGTGGGATACAGCTTAATGCTGGGAACCTACTAGGAGCTCAAAAAATAAATGTTCCCTCCTTGGAGGCAGCTGGATGAAAAGAGTGAGACTGAGAGAAGCCTGAGGTGGGAGCTCGGTAGAAAAGTTTGTGTTCTCCATCCTTGAAAAAATATATGTACACGTATGTATGCATTCCTTTATAGAATTTCAGTTATTAACATTTACTAGTTTTTATGTTTAAAAAAGCACTTCAGAATAATTGGACAACAGAAAGTTTATTGTATCATAATTGCAAATATTGTGGAGAAGTCTTTTCAAACCACATTTGGCTGGTTTACTGACTACGTGGTGCTCTTCTGTGGGGATATCTGTGATGTCTTGAAAGGGCCCTGGAGCTGCGGTTGGGAGGACTTAGTTTGGGTCCTGAATACACTACTTACCTTCCATGGTCCTCAGGCAAGCGATTCAACTCTTTGATTTTAATTTCCTCATCTGTGTAATGGAGGTAAATACCTTATAAAAGTGAGGATCACACAAATTGGAAAAATATGAAAGCATTGTAAGTTATAAGGCACTTTATCCAAGTAAACCATAATCAAGTTCTTCTCCCAGGCTGCTAAGGCATTGGGAACAGTGCAGATTCTTGTCTTTGATGAACCAGAGAGAGTAGATCAGAGATATACAAGACAGGTGGCAGAGATGTACAAGAAGAAAAAGGAGGAATATTTCCCTGGAATGACACAAAATGCAACATGATCATGCACACTGCCCCTTTTCTGACCTCCTGGGTGACAACTGGCCGTTTGATGGGGAAGACAGGAAGGGAAGAGAGCTGGAGCCTCCTGGATGAATGCAGATGTGGCTGAATGGAGCCAGTGAAGGTGCAGCTCTGGTGATGGAGGAGGTGGATTTCTGAAGGATTCCTAAGAGTCTGAAAAGACAGAAGGAAGATTTACCTAGGTAAAGCTTTTGTTGAGTATGATGCACAGTTTAGTTCAACTCTAGTTTTACTGTCTGTTATGGGCTGAATATTTATATCTCCCTAAAATTTACATGTTGAGCTCCTAATCCCCAGTATAATGGTATACGGAAATGGGGACTTTGGGAGGCAATTAGGGTTGGATGAGGGCAGGAGGGTGGTACCCTTATCATAGGATGAGTGCCTTTATAAAGAAAAGACACCAGAGAGCTTGCTCTCTCTCTCCTGCATGAATTCACTAGGGAAAAACCATGAGATCACATAGCCAGAAGGTGAGTCTGCAAGCCAGGAAGAGGGACCTTACCAGAACCTGACCATATTGGCACTTGAATCTTAGATTTACAGCCTCTAAAACTGTGAGAAAATTAATTTCTATTGTTTAAGCTCCCCCAGTTTATGGTATTTTGTTATGGTGATCCCAGTAGATTAAGTCACTGTCACAAAACTCAGGTAAAATTTGGGAGACTTGTATCAAATGATACAATGATACAGTGGAAGACTTGTATCAAAATGACGAACATGAATTTACCTCTTTTGTACTTAGAATTATCTCTTTTTTTTAAATGTTTTTATTGGAATATAATTGCTTTACAATGGTGTGTTAGTTTCTGCTTTATAATGAAGTGAATCAGTTATACATGTACATATATCCCCATATCTCTTCCCTCTTGCATCTCCCTCCCTCCCACCCTCCCTCTCCCACCCTTCTAGCTGGTCACAAAGCAACGAGCTGATCTCCCTGTGTTATGTGACTGCTTCCCACTAGCTATCTATTTTACATTTGGTAGTGTATATATGTCCATATATACACTACCACTCTCTCACTTTGTCCCAGCATACCCTTCCCCCTCCCCATGTCCTCAAGTCCATTTGCTAGTAGGGCTGTGTCTTTATTCCCACCTTGCCCCTAGGTTCTTCATGATCATTTTTTCTTTTTCTTTTTTAGATTCCATATATATGTTAGCATACAGTATTTGTTTTTCTCTTTCTGACTTACTTCACTCTGTATGACAGACTCTAGGTCCATCCACCTCACTACACATACCTCAATTTCATTCCTTTTTATGGCTGAGTAATATTCCATTATATATATATGTGCCACATCTTCTTTATCCATTCATCTGTCGATGGACACTTAGGTTGCTTCCATGTCCTGGCTATTGTAAATAGAGCTGCAATGAACATTGTGGTACACGACTCTTTTTGAATTATGGTCTTCTCAGGGTATATGCCCAGTAGTAGGATTGCTGGGTCGTATCGTATATTTTTGATGACGACCATTCTGCCGGTGTGAGGTGTGACCTCATTGTAGTTTTGATTTGCATTTCTCTAATGATTAATGATGTTGACCATCCTTTCACGTGTTTGTTGGCAATCTGTATATCTTCTTTGGAGAAATGTCTATTTAGGTCTTCTGCCCATTTTTGGATTGGGTTGTTTGTTTTTTTCATATTGAGCTGCATGAGTTGCTTGTATAGTTTGGAGATTAGTCCTTTGTCAGTTGCTTCATTGGCAAATATTTTCTCCCATTCTGAGGGTTGTCTTCATTTTGTTTATGGTTTCCTTTGCTGTTCAAACGCTTTTAAGTTTCATTAGGCCCCATTTGTTCATTTTTATTTCCATTTCTCTAGGAGGTGGGTCAGGTAGGATCTTGCTGTGATTTACCTCATAGTGTTCTGTCTATGTTTTCCTCTAAGAGTTTGATGGTGTCTGGCCTTACATTTAGGTCTTTAATCCATTTTGAGTTTATTTTTGTGTATGGTGTTAGGGAGTGTTCTAATTTCATTCTTTTACATGTAGCTGTCCAGTTTTCCCAGCACCACTTATTGAAGAGGCTGTCTTTCCTCCATTGTATATTTCTGCCTCCTTTATCAAAAATAAGGTGATCATATGTGCGTGGGTTTACCTCTGGGTTTTCTATCCTGTTCCATTGAGCTATATTTCTGTTTTTGTGCCAGTACCATACTGTCTTGATTATTGAATCTTTGTAGTATCGTCTGAAGTCTGGAAGCCTGATTCCTCCAGCTCCGTTTTTCTTTCTCAAGATTGCTTTGGCTATTTAGGGTATTTGTGTTTCCATACAAATTGTGAAATTTTTTTTTCCAGTTCTGTGAAAAATGCCTGTGGTAGTTTGATAGGGAATGCATGGATTCTGTAGATTGCTTTGGGTACTATAGTCATTTTCACAATGTTGATTCTTCCAATCCAAGAACATGGTATATCTCTCCATGTATTTGTATCACCTTTAATTTTTTTCATCAGTGTCTTATAATTTTCTGCATACAGGTCTTTTGTCTCCTTAGGTAGGTTTATTCCTAGGTATTTTACTCTTTTGGTTGCAGTGGTAAATGGGAGTGTTCTCTTAATTTCACTTTCAGATTTTTCATCCTTAGTGTATAGGAATGCAAGAGACATCTGTGCATTAATGTTGTATCCTGCTATTTTACCAATTCATTGATTAGTTCTAGTAGTTTTCTGGTAGCATCTTTAGGATTCTCTGTGTATAGTATCATGTCATCTGCAAACAGTGACGGCTTTACTTCTTCTTTTCCGATTTGGATTCCTTTTATTTCTTTTTCTTCTGTAATTGCTGTGCCTAAAACTTCCAAAACTATGTTGAATAATAGTGGTGAGAGTGCGCAACCATATCTTGTTCCTGATCTTGGTGGAAATGGTTTCAGTTTTTCACCATTGAGGACGATGTTGGTTGTGGGTTTGTCACATATGGCCTTTATTATGTTGAGGTAAATTCCCTCTATGCCTACTTTCTGGAGGGTTTTCATCATAAATGGGTGTTGAATTTTGTCAAAAGCTTTCTCTGCATCTATTGAGATGATTATATGTTTTTTCTCCTTCAATTTGTTAATATGGTGTATCACATTGATTGATTTGCGTATATTGAAGAATCCTTGAATTCCTGGGATAAATCCCACTTGATCATGGTATGTGATCCTTTTAATGTGCTGTTGGATTCTGTTTTGCTAGTATTTTGTTGAAGATTTTTTCATCTATGTTCATCAGTGATATTGGTATGTAGTTTTCTTTTTTTGTGACATCTTTGTCTGGTTTCGGTATCAGGGTGATGATGGCCTCATAGAATGAGTTTGGGAATGTTCCTCCCTCTGCTATATTTTGGAAGAGTTTGAGAAGGATAGGTGTTAGCTCCTCTCTAAATGTTTGATAGAATTCGCCTGTGAAGCCATCTGGTCCTGGGCTTTTGTTTGTTGGAAGATTTTTTTTTTTTTTTTTTTTTTGGCGGTACGCGGGCCTCTCACTGTTGTGGCCTCTCCCGTTGCGGAGCACAGGCTCCAGACGCACAGGCTCAGCAGCCATGGCTCACGGGCCCAGCTGCTCCACAGCATGTGGGATCTTCCCAGACCGGGGCACAATCCCATGTCCCCTGCATCAGCAGGCAGACTCTCAACCACTCTGCCACCAGGGAAGCCCTGTTGGAAGATTTTTAATCACAGTTTCAATTTCAGTGCTTGTGATTGGTCTGTTCATATTTTATATTTCTTCCTGATTCAGTCTTGGCATGTTGCGCATTTCTAAGAATTTGTCCATTTCTTCCAGGTTGTCCATTTTATTGGCATAGAGTTGCTTGTAGTAATCTCTCATGATCTTTTGTATTTCTGCAGTGTCAGTTGTTACTTCTCCTTTTTCATTTCTAATTCTATTGATTTGAGTCTTCTCCCTTTTTTTCTTGATGAGTCTGGCTAATGGTTTATCAATTCAGTTTATCTTCTCAAAGAACCAGCTTTTAGTTTTATTGATCTTTGCTATTGTTTCCTTCATTTATTTTTCATTTATTTCTGGTCTGATCTTTATGATTTCTTTCCTTCTGCTAACTTTGGGGTTTTTTTGTTCTTCATTGTCTAATTGCTTTAGGTGTAAGGCTAGGTTGTTTATTTGAGATGTTTCTTGTTTCTTGAGGTAGGATTGTATTGCTATAAACTTTCCTCTTAAAACTGCTTTTGCTGCATCCCATAGGTTTTGGGCTGTCATGTTTTCATTGTCATTTGTTTCTAGGTATTTTTTGATTTCCTCTTGATTTCTTCAGTGATCTGTTGGTTATTAAGTAGTGCATTTTTTAGCCTCCATGTGTTTCATTTTTTTACAGATTTTTTCCTGTAATTGATATCTAGTCTCATAGTGTTGTGGTCAGAAAAGATGCTTGATATGATTTCAATTTTCTTAAATTTACCAAGGCTTGACTTGTGACCCAAGATATGATCTATCCTGCAGAATGTTCCATGAGCACTTGAGAAGAAAGTGTATTCTGTTGTGGTTGGATGGAATGTCCTATAAATCTCAATTAAGTTCATCTTGTTTAATGTATCATTTAAAGCTTGTGTTTCCTTATTTATTTTCATTTTGGATGATCTGTCCATTGGTGAAAGTGGGGTGTTAAAGTCTCCTACTATGAATGTGGTACTGTCAATTTCCCCTTTTATGGCTGTTAGTTTTTGCCTTATGTATTGAGGTGCTCCGATGTTGTGTGCATAAATATTTACAATTGTTACATCTTCTTCTTGGATTGATCTCTTGATCATTATGTAGTGTCCTTGTTTGTCTCTTGTAATAGTCTTTGTATTAAAGTCTATTTTGTCTGATATGAGAATTGCTATTCCAGCTTTCTTTTGCTTTTCATTTGCATGGAATATCTTTTTCCATCCCCTCACTCTCAGTCTGTATGTGTCCCTAGGTCTGAAGTGAGTCTCTTGTAGACAGCATATATATGGGTCTTGTTTTTGTATCCATACAGCCAGTCTATGTCTTTTGGTTGGAGCATTTAATCCATTTACATTTAAGGTACTAATTGATGTGTATATTCCTATTGCCATTTTCTTAATTGTTTTGTGTTTGTTATTGTAGGTCTTTTCCTTCTCTTGTATTTCCTGCCTAGAGAAGTTCCTTTAGCATTTGTTGTAAAGCTGGTTTGGTTGTGCTAAATTCTCTTATCTTTTGCTTGGCCATAAAGGTTTTAATTTCTGCATCGAATCTGAATGAGATCCTTGCTGAATAGAGAAATCTTTGCTGTAGGTTTTTCCCTTTCATGACTTTAAATATGTCCTGCCACTCCTTTCTGGCTTGCAGAGTTTCTGCTGAAAGATCAGCTGTTAATCTTATGTGGATTCCCTTTTATGTTATTTGCTGCTTTTCCCTTGCTGCTTGCAGTATTTTTTCTTTGTATTTAATTTGTGATAGTTTGATTAATATGTGTCTTGGCATGTTTCTCCTTGGATTTATCCTGTATGGGACACTCTGTGCTTCCTGGACTTGATTGACTATTTCCTTTCCCATATTAGGGAAGGTTTTAACTTATAATCTCTTCAAATATTTTCTCAGTCCCTTTCTTTTTCTCTTCTTCTTCTGGGACCCCTAAAATTCGACTGTTGGTGCGTTTAATGTTGTCTCTGAGGTCTCTGAGACTGTCCTCAATTCTTTTCATTCTTTTTTCTTTATTCTGCTCTGCAGTAGTTATTTCCACTATTTCATCTTCCAGGTCACTTATCTGTTCTTCTGCCTCAGTTATTCTGCTATTGATTCCTTCTAGAGAATTTTTAATTTCATTTATTGTGTTGTTCATTATTGTTTGTTTGCTGTTTAGTTCTTCTAGGTCCTTGTTAAACGTTTCTTGTATTTTCTCCATTCTATTTCCAAGATTTTGGATCATCTTTACTATCATTATTCTGAATTCTTTTTCAGGTAGACTGCCTATTTCTTTTTCATTTGTTAGGTCTGGTGGGTTTTTACCTTGCTCGTTCATCTGCTGTGTGTTTGTCTTCTCAGTTTGCTTAACTTACTGTGTTTGGGGTCTCCTTTTCGCAGGCTGCAGCATTGTAGTTCCTGTTGTTTCTGGTGTCTGCTTCCAGGGGGTAAGGTTTGTTCACTGGGTTGTGTAGGCTTCCTTGGTGAAGAGACTAGTGCCTGTGTTCTGGTGGATGAGGCTGGATCTTGTCTTTCTGGTGGGCGGTCCACCTCTGGTGGTGTGTTTTGGGGTGTCTGTGACCTTATTATGATTTTAGGCAGCCTCTCTGCTAATGGGTGGGGTTGTGTTCCTGTCTTCCTAGTTGTTTGGCATAGGGTGTCCAGCAGTGTAGGCTGATGGTTGTTTAGTGGAGCTGGGTCTTGGCGTTGAGATGGAGATCTCTGGGAGATTTTCGCCATTTGCTATTACGTGGAGCTGGGAGGTCTCTGGTGGACCAGTGTCCTGAACTTGGCTCTCCCACCTCAGAGGCACAGCTCTGAAGACTGGCTGGAGCACCAAGAGCCTGTCATCCACATGGCTCAGAATAAAAGGGAGAAAAAAGAAAGAAAAAGATAAACTAAAATTAAATGAGATAAAATAAAAGTTATTAAAACAAAAAATAATTATTAAAAAAATTTTTTTAAGTAATTTTAAAAAAAAGAAAGAGAACAACCAAACCAAAAACAAATCCACCAATGATAACAAGCACTGAAAACTATACTAAAAAAATAAATAAATAAAAATAACAGACAGAACCCTAGGACAAATGGTAAAAGCAAAGCTATACAGACAAACTCACAGAAGCATACGCATACACACTCACAAAAAGAGAAAAAGGGAAAAAATATATATATATCGTTGCTCCCAAAGTCCACCTCCTCAGTTTGGGCTGATTCGTTGTCTATTCAGGTATTCCACAGATGCAGGGTACATCAAGTTGACTGCGGAGATTTAATCCGCTGCTCTAAGGCTGCGGGGAGAGATTTCCCTTTCTCTTCTTTGTCCGCACAGCTCCCGGGGCTCAGCTTTGGATTTGGCCCCGCCTCTGCGTGTAGGTTGCCTGAGGGCGTCTGTTCTTTGCTCAGACAGGACGGGGTTAAAGAAGCTGCAGCTTTGGGGGCTCTGGCTCACTCAGGGCGAGGAGAGGGAGGGGTACGGATGAGGGGCGAGCCTGCGCTGGTGGCAGAGGCCGGCATGACGTTGCACCAGCCTGAGGCGCACCGTGCGTTCTCCCAGGGAAGTTGTCCCTGGATCACGGGACCCTGGCAGTGGCGGGTTGCACAGGCTCCATGGAGGGGAGGTGTGGAGAGGGACCTGTGCTTGCACACAGGCTTCTTGGTGGCCGCAGCAGCAGCCTTAGCATCTCATGCCCTTCTGTGGGGTCCGCGCTGTTAGCCGCGGCTCGTGCCTGTCTCTGGAGCTCGTTTAAGCGGCGCTCTTCATCCCCTCTCCTCGCGCACCAGGAAACAAAGAGGCAAGAGAAAGTCTCCTGCCTCTTCCGCAGCTCCAGACTTTTTCCCGGACTCCCTCCCGGCTAGCCGTGGTGCACTAACCCCTTCAGGCTGTGCTCACACCGCCAACCCCAGTCCTCTCCCTGGGATCTGACCTCCGAAGCCCGAGCCTCAGCTCCCAGCCCAGCCTGCCCCAGCGGGTTAGCAGACAAGCCTCTCGGGCCGGTGAGTGCCGGTCAGCACCGATCCTCTGTGCGGGAATCTCTCCGCTTTGCCCCCCGCACCCCTGTTGCTGCGCTCTCCTCCGCGGCTCCAGCTCCAAAGCTTTCCCCCTCCGCCACCCGCAGTCTCAGCCCGCGAAGGGGCTTCCTAGTGTGTGGAAACCTTTCCTCCTTCACAGCTCCCTCCCACTGGTGCAGGTCCCATCCCTATTCTTTTGTCTCTGTTTTTTATTTTTCTTTGGCCCTACCCAGGTACGTGGGGACTTTCTTGCCTTTTGGGAGGTCTGAGGTCTTCTGCCAGCATTCGGTAGGTGTTCTGTAGGGGTTGTTCCACGTGTAGATGTATTTCTGATGTATTTGTGGGCAGGAAGGTGATCTCCACGTCTTACTCTTCCCCGATCTTGATGCTCCTCCTCTAGAATTATCTCTTGAATGGAATCTCCCCCACAGTTCAATCTCTTTCTCTGTCTTCTTCTCCATTGCAAATATAATTCACTTCACATTGTTTAGATTTGCTAATTTTGGATTCTTAGTAAGAAAGAGTATTTTTAAACACTAGGACGGCTGTCTAAATACCTAAAACCACCCCCCACACCCCATACACAAAAAACTTTGCTGAAGAGGATAACTTACTTTCCTACCAACCTGAAACTCACTAGCCTATCTTTGAGGGGTTAAGCATTGAAAAGATGACTTTCATCTTAAGATCACCCAGATAAACTAACTAAAGGCCATTTCACATTTGGAATTAATAATGAAAAAAGCGTCTCCTACCTTGAACTCCTACCAGAGTTTCTCTCTCAATTTTAAAAAAAGGAATTGGTGATTTACATGTGTTCCAACAAACCTCACAATTAGCCTTCAAAGAATTGCAAGTTTTCAAAAGGACACGACAAAATGCTAGTAGGACTGGTGTACAAGAAATCAATAATGATGGTAATGAAAAGGTGTTTCATTGTTTGGAGATCATAAATTCTCTTCTCTGCATCTTTCTTCCAACAAATTAGAAAAAATAAAGTGACTGAACATCAGATTCTCAGGAGTGAGGAAAAAAAAGAAGGCTTCAAATTAAATGTCCAATACCTGTGCCATGATAAGTTACTTCTGGCAGGTTGACATCACTGATGGATCATGGCTTCAGCATCACCTCCTTTCTTGCCCAGAAACTTAACCTTCAGATTTGGTAGCAATGAAGATTGACTTTGTGCTTCTCAGAGCACAGTCAGAGTAATTCAAAGAGGAGAATTGCAGATCTTATGCCATTGTGCTAGGAAAGAAACTGATTTAGAAACCTCTTTGCAGAGAGCAGTTTTAACCAGATTATGGTCCAAAATTGGACTCTCTTTTTGAGATGGGATGAAATTTGATCCCTTTGTCAATGACAAGTAGAAGCTTCATTGCCCACATGATAGAAGCTTGTGTATGGTAGGTGATTCCTCAAAATTTCTCAGCAGTTATAAAGCAAACAAAATCAACTCTAGGTAATGTGATTGTGAGGAAGACTTTGCACAGTGCATGCTTCTGCTGTCAGCAAAGAGCCTGGCTTGACCATTACAGACATACACCTGTCCTCCAAAGCCTCTGATAAGATGGCTTTCTGTATAGTGCAGGTCAAGCTCCCCCCTTGCAGTCAGGCTTACAGAAAGCCTCCAGAGGCCACCTAATTGACCACACTGGCACTCAGTGGGGCCATCCATTTGTCTTGCTGCACTTTAAGCCCAATTTCTCTTTGTGTATCCTAACCATGGAAGACAAGTCACTCTTTTCTGTATTATAAATCCCCTTGACCAAAGGCAATTCCAAAAGTAGCTTTCATTGCTTTTTCTTCTTCTTCAGGCTGAGTAATCCTAAATTCTATAAGCTTTCTCACAGGCCCTGCTTTTGATCTAATAATTCATTCTGTGATTAGCTGTGCCTTTCCAAGGCCTTTCTAGAGTTTTGGTTGGGCCAAACCAAAGACAACCATGATGAATGTGTCTTAACAATGAATATAAGTGTTGGTTGCCCAGGAGGCTGTCTCTCTAACTGGACAGTTTAGGCCTGGATCTTCTTAAATCACTGAAGTTATTTGTTACTCCTGCCTTCAAAAGCATCCCCTGCTGAAATGCATAAGGTAATTGGAAAGGAAGGGGAAGTGTTGTTCACAGGGATCTACATTGCAGATTAGTTTTTTGGGTTAACTGGCTGACAGCATGGTATAGGAGGTGGTGACACAGTGCAATGCAAAGAACACTGGACTGAGAGTCCCCAGGCAGGTATAGCATTTTCCCCACCCTTGCCACTCACCAACTGGGTGATCTGGGGCATGTGTCTAAGCTTTGGATTTCTTATCTGCATCAAGGAGATACTGTATAGATGATATTTACAATCTTACTCATGTCTGAAGTTTGGAATTCCATAACTTAATATTAAGCAGGACTTTAAGAGGATATAATACAAATTGTATTTCCAAAGTGAAAGGAGTTAATTAAGGCCACCACAGAGGGTGCTCTGTGTGTGTGGGCTGCAGCAGAGGACAGCTGTGAATATCTGGGCATAGAGTATAGCCTTGGATGCTAGGAAACTGGGAAGATGGGGTGAGAGTGGGCTCCCATCTTGCAAGGACCTCAGCCAATGTAGAAGACAATGTCTGAACTCTTCTGTGCTTCCTTACATAAGCCCAGCTGTGCTAAAATAGACCTCACTGATACTGGGGACAGTTAGTGTTTACCTTATATACACCTCTGAGGAAAATCTTATTTGTTGAAGGCAAAATTATCTCCTCCTCTGTGGTTGCCAAGATGATAAATATCCCAGCAGAAAGGCCGATGACTCTTTATCAAGTTCTGTAGTAAACCCAAGAGACAAGTAGGATTTATCTTTCCTTTAATTTCAAAACACATAAGTCCAAAGAGCTCAGCAACCATAGAAGTTATGACTTTATCCAGTGCTTTTGTCAGTGGTATTAAAAAGTAGCAGAGGCGTCTCAAAGGAAATGAACAAGAAAACGTCCTTGAATCTTAGACCCAATGAGTTTGGATTTTTTAAATAGTTGAAATCAATAGAGCATAGTGGTTGTGAGCATACATTCTGGTCTTAGCCAAATCTGGTTTGTAGTTCTGAAGCTCTCATTTTATAGGAGTATGATCTCAGTGAAGGCTGAGGCTTTTCAGCTTCTATTTCTCCTCATCTGTTAAATGGAAATAATAAGAATAATATCTGTATCATAGGGTTGTCATATAGATTAAATAATAAAAATTTCTTAGTCCAATGCCTGGCATATGGTAAGTGCTCAGTAAGTGGTCATCATAATCAGTTTCATCTTCCAGGAGGATGAAGTGATGACATCTTCCAGGAGGATGAAGTGTTGTTCTAAAGTGTTCTAAAATTCACACTCAGAGAAAACAGATGCAGTCTTAACAATATGCTTCCCATTCCTGGCTGCTGGACATGGCTCTTGAAAATGAGCTGGAATGTGTCAAATATGAATCTCACAGAAATAGGGAGAGGATTGCTTGAAGCTAGATTCCCAAGCCAGGCCAGTGTTTGATATTAAAGTTTCCCTGCAATCATATTGAAGTATTATTACTCTGTATTGCTTTGAAAACAAAAGCTGAGACCTGTGTCTTCAGAGTACCTTTTAGGCTATGTTAATTGGTCCAATAAATCTTCTCATTTTTTGGTGAAATCATTGTGGCTAAGAATAGACAGATGACCAATTGGCCTGTGTAACCAATGCCCTAACTTGTTTCAATTTTCATAAACAAAATGAAAAACAAATTTTGCTCTGGTTATGAATTTGGACATCTATGGATGAGTCATTGTAAGGGTTGATAAGAAATGGTTACATGTGATGCCATCACGCAAAAAAGACTTTTTAAAGTGCCTTATTTAGTGGAGGTTAGTGATTAGTTGAAACAGTGTGTAGTTGAGTAAGAGATGAATGTATAAAAGTTGAACATGGGCTTTTCATGCTCACTACAATTTTTCCCTCTTTCAATTCAAAATTCATGTTTTTATTTTTTAATATTTTATTTTGCGAACTTAAACAAGTTCAAGCTGCAAAAATGACATCTGTGTTTGTACAAGACAACAGACATCATTTGAATTTATTAATATAAAGCGTTTTACACCTAGAAGAGACTCAAATAACCAAAGTAGGAAGCAGATGGGAAAATATAATAAATAGTCTGGTTTTCAATGACATTTATAACTGTTCCTTATTCAGCAATGGTAGAGGCTAAATAGACTTTTTTATGGTTATAGTCTAGGAAAGCTTCTTTGAAGCTGCATTTATTGGAAGCTCATTTTTAACATATTGGATTGAGTATCTAATCAAGGGATCTTCATTTAAGGATGCAGAAGTTTTAAGCCACTTTAGGGGGGGAAAAACAACCTAATTTACAAAGGTGTTCAAATGTAAATAAAAGCCAAAAGAGTTTTCTGAAATGGAGAATATTTTAGTGAAAACACTTCAACCTAAGGCATTTAAATCTAAATTTTGCTTTCAGATGTACTTGTTCTAATACATATAGTGAATGATCCAAGAGCAAAGAACTAAATGGGTTTGGGGTTTCAGTTTGAAGGAGAGAAAATAAGGAAAGTTCAAATTAAAAATCTTTAATTTTAGAAAGTTTTGACTAAAAGAATGGAGATATATAGTTCTCTGTCTTCATTTACTTTAACAAATGCTTAAAATTTTTAAGAAAATAAAGAGTCTGTGAAAATTAACATATGGAGGTCTTCAGTTGGAGAAGCCACCATTTACTGTTGGTGAGAGTTTTTTTGTTTTGTCTTGTTTTCTTAACATGGAGTAGAGAATCTGCAGGAATTTGAAAGCTTTTTATAAGATCTTTCAAAATTAGACAGGATTTTTTTTCCAGGTTGTTTAGAATTGCTCAGGTGTGTTGACTCCAAATTCATTCCAATCCTCTTCTTCCAGCTCAATTTGCTGTTTGGCAAGATGTATTATATTTCTCTAAAAAAGTAATTTCAGCCATGTGCTGTTCAATTAATTAAACCAGGAGGCCATTAGACTGGTGTGGCTCTGTTGCCAGGCTGCCTATGTAAGCAAACCGAAACTAACGCCTAGAAATGCCTCAAAGTTATGAAATCGAAAACTAGGAACAACCAATCAGAGCCCAACTAGGCTTTAAACTATAGCCAATCAAATAATTTCCTTGTTTTGCTTCTGTACCTTCTCTACATAAGCCTTATCCTTGGCCACTGTCTTCAGAGTACCCTTAACCACTTCCTGTTTGGTGTTGAGTCCAATCGGTTTTTGCTCAAACTCCAAATTTTTTTTTATACTTTTCAGTTTATCTCTTAACAGTGCTTAGGGAA
>NW_006794332.1:976990-989747 GCF_000442215.2 Lipotes vexillifer | reverse complement strand
GGGAAAGATTAGTTAGACAATAATCCCACTTAATTTTTATGCCCACCATAGTCAGAAAGGAAAAGTTGACTGTTTTGTTCATGTCTTTTTTTTTTACATCTTTATTGAAGTATAATTGTTTTACACTGTTGTGTTAATTTCTACTGTATAAGAAAGTGAATCAGCTATATTATACATATATCTCCATAACCCCTCCCTCCTGCATCTCCCTTCCACCCTCCCTATCCCACCCCTCTAGGTGGTCAAAAGAACCGAGCTGATCTCACTGTGCTATGCGGCTGCTTTCCACTAGCTACCTATTTTACATTTGGGAGTGTATATATGTCCATGCCACTCTCTCACATCATCCCAGCTAACCCTTCCCATTGCTCATGTCCTCAAGTCCATTCTCTAGTCTGCGGCTTTCTTCTTGTCCTGCCACTAGGCTCATCAGAACCATCATTTTAGATTCCATATATATGTATTAGCATATGGTATTTGTTTTTCTTTTTCTGACTGACAGATTCTAGGTCCATCCACCTCACTACAAATAACTCAAATTTGTTTCTTTTTATGGCTGAGTAATATTCCATTGTATATATGTGCCACATCTTCTTTATCCATTCATCTGTCGGTGGACATTTAGGTTGCTTCCATGTTCTGGCTATTGTACATAGTGCTGCAGTGAACATTGTGGTACATGTCCCTTTCTGAATTATGGTTTTCTCAGGGTATATGCCCAAGAGTGGGATTCCTGGGTCATATGATAGTTCTATTTTTACATTTTTAGGGAACCTCCATATTGTTCTCCGTAGTGGCTGTATCAATTTACATTCCCACCAACAGTGCAAGAGGGTTCCCTTTTCTCCACACCCTCTCCAGCATTTATTGTTTGCAGATTTTCTAATGATGGCCATTCTGACTGGTGTGAGGTGATGTCTCTTTGTGGTTTTGATTTGCATTTCTCTAATGATTAGTGATGTTGAACATCCTTTCATGTGTTTGCTGGTAATCTCTATATCTTCTTTGGAGAAATGTCTATTTAGGTCTTCTACCCATTTTTAGATTGGGTTGTTTATTTTTTTGATATTGAGCTGCATGAACTGCTTGTATATTTTGGAGATTAATCCTTTGTCAGTTGCTTTGTTTGCAAATATTTTCTCCCATTCTGAGGGTTGTCTTTTCATTTTGTTTATGGTTTCCTTTGCTGTGCAAAAGCTTTTAAGTTTCATTTGGTCCCGTATGTTTATTTTTGTTTTTATTTCCATTTCTCTGTGAGGTGGGTCAAAAAGGTTCTTGCTGTGATTTATGTCATAGAGTGTCCAGCCTATGTTTTCCTCTAAGAGTTTTGTAGTGTCTGGCCTTACATTTAGGTCTTAATCCATTTAGAGTTTATTTTTGTGTATGGTGTTAGGGAGTGTTCTAATTTCATTCTTTTACATGTAGCTGTCAGGGTTCCCAGCACCACTTATTGAAGAGGCTGTCTTTTCTCCATTGTATATTCTTGCCTCCTTTATCAAAGATAAGGTGACCATATATGTGCGTGGGTTTATCTCTGGGCTTTCTATCCTGTTCCATTATTCTATAATTCTGTTTTTGTTCCCATACCATACTGTCTTGATTACTGTAGCTTTTAGTATAGTCTGAAGCCAGGGAGTCTGATACCTCCAGCTCCGATTTGCTTTCTCAAGATTGCTTTGGCTATTCGGGGTCTTTGTATTTCCATACAAATTGTGAAGTTTTTTATTCTCATTCTGTGAAAAATGCCTGTGGTAGTTTGATAGGGATTGCATTGAATCTGTAGATTGCTTTGGGTACTATAGTCATTTTCATCTCTCCATCTGTTTGTATCATCTTTAATTTCTTTCATCAGTGTCATAGTTTTCTGCATACAGGTCTATTGTCTCCTTAGGTAAGTTTATTCCTAGGTATTTTATTCTTCTTGTTACAATGGTAAATGGGAGTGTTTCCTTAATTTCTCTTTCAGATTTTTCATCCTTAGTGTATAGGAATGCAACAGATTTCTGTGCATTAATTTTGTATCCTGCTACTTTACCAAATTCATTGATTAGCTCTACTAGTTTCTGGTAGAATCTTTAGGATACTCTATGTATAGTATCATGTCATCTGCAAACAGTGAGAGCTTTACTTCTTTTCCAATTTGGGTTCCATTTATTTCTTTTTCTTCTCTGAGTGCTGTGGCTAAAACTTCCAAAACTATGTTGAATAATAGTGGTAAGAGTGCAACCTTTTCTTGTTCCTGATTTTAGGGAAAATGGTTTCAGTTTTTCACCACTGAGAATGATGTCGGCTGTGCATTTGTCATATATGGCCTTTATTTTGTTGAGGTAAGTTCCCTCTATGCCTACTTTATGGAGAGTTTTTATGATAAATGGGTGTTGAATTTTGTTGAAAGCTTTTTCTGCATCTATTGAGATGTTCATATGGTTTTTATCCTTCAGTTTGTTAATATGGTGTATTATATTGATTGATTTACATATATTGAAGAATCCTTGCATTCCTGGGATAAACCCCACTTGATCATGGTGTATGATCCTTTTAAAGTGCTGTTGGATTCTGTTTGCTAGTATTTTGTTGAGGATACTTGCATCTATGTTCATCAGTGATATTGGCCTGTAGTTTTCCTTTTTTCTGACATCTTTGTCTGGTTTTGGTATCAGGGTGATGGTGGCCTCATAGAATGAGTTTGGGAGTGTTCCTCCTTCTGTTATATTTTGGAAGAGCTTGAGAAGGATAGGTCTTAGCTCTTCTGTAAATTTTTGAATGAAAGTCACCTGTGAAGCTATCTGGTTCTGGGCTTTTGTTTGTTGGAAGATTTTTCATCACAGTTTCATTTCCAGTGCTTGTGATTGGTCTGTCTATATTTTCTATTTCTTCCTGGTTCAGTCTCGGAAGGTTGTGCTTTTCTAAGAATTTGTCCATTTCTTCCAGGTTGTTCATTTTACTGGCATAGAGTTGCTTGTAGTAATTTCTCATGATCCTTTGTATTTCTGCAGTGTCAGTTGTTACTTCTCTTTTTTAATTTCTAATTCTTTTGATTTGAGTCTTCTCCCTTTTTTTTCTTAATGAGTCTAGCTAATGGTTTATCCATTTTGTTTATCTTCTCAAAGAACCGGCTTTTTGTTTTATTGATCTTTGCTATCGTTTTCTGATCTTTATGATTTCTTTCCTTCTGCTAACTTTGGGGGTTTTTTGTTCTTCATTGTCTAATTGCTTTAGGTGTAAGGCTAGGTTGTTTATTTGAGATGTTTCTGGTTTCTTGAGGTAGAATTGTATTGCTATAAACTTCCCTCTTTGAACTGCTTTTGCCGCATCCCATAGGTTTTGGGTCATCTTGTTTTCATTATCATTTGTTTCTAGGTATTTTTTGATTTCCTCTTTGATTTCTTCAGTGATCTCTTGGTTATTTAGTAGTGTATTGTTTGACCTCCATGTGTGTGTATTTTTTATAGATTTTTTTCTGTAACTGATATCTAGTCTCATAGGGTTGTACTCGGAAAAGATACTTGATACGATTTCAATTTTCTTAAATTTACCAAGGCTTGATTTGTGACCCAAGATATGATCTATCCTGGAGAATGTTCCATGAGCACTTGAGAAGAAAGTGTATTCTGTTGTGTTTGGATGGAATGTCCTATATATATCAATTAAGTCCATCTTGTTTAATGTGTCATTTAAAGCTTGTGTTTCCTTATTTGTTTTCATTTTGGGTGATCTGTCCATTGGTGTAAGTGGGGTGTTAAAGTCCCCTACTATTATTGTGTTACTTTCGGTTTCCCCTTTTATGTTAGCATTTTCCTTATGTATTGAGGTGCTCCTTTGTTGGGTACATAAATATTTACAATTGTTATATCTTCTTGTTGGATTGATCCCTTGCTCATTATGTAGTGTCCTTCTTTGTCTCTTGTAATAGTCTTTATTTTAAAGTCTATTTTGTCTGATATGAGAATTGCTACTCCAGCTTTCTTTCGATTTCCATTTGCATGGAATATCTTTTTCCATCCTCTCACTTTCAGTCTGTATGTGTCTCTAGGTCTGAAGTGAGGCTCTTGTGGACAGCATATATATGGGTCTTGTTTTTGTATCCTTTCAGCCAATCTATGTCTTGTGATTGGAGCATTTAATCCATTTACATGCAAGGTAATTATCGATATGTATGTTCCTACTACCATTTTCTCATTTGTTTTGGGTTTGTTATTGTAGGTCTTTTCCTTCTCTTGTGTTTTCTGCCTAGAGAAGTTCCTTTAGCATTTGTTGTAAAGCTGGTTTGGTGGTGCTGAATTCCCTTAGCTTTTGCTTGTCTGTAAAGGTGTTAATTTCTGCCTCAAATCTGAATGAGATCCTTGCTGGGTAGAGTAATCTTTGTTGTAGGTCTTTCCCTTTCATCACTTTAAATATGTCCTGCCACTCCCTTCTGGCTTGCAGAGTTTCTGTGGAATGATCAGCTGTTAACCTTACGTGGATTCCCTTTTATGTTATTTGTTGCTTTTCCCTTGCTGCTTTCAATATTTTTTCTTTGTATTTAATTTGTGATAGTTTGATTAATATGTGTCTTGGCATGTTTCTCCTTGGATTTATCCTGTATGGGACTCTCTGTGCTTCCTGGACTTGATTGACTATTTCCTTCCCCATATTAGGGAAGTTTTCAACTATAATCTCTTCAAAAATTTTCTCAGTCCCTTTCTTTTTCTCTTCTTCTTCTGGGACCCCTATAATTCGAATGTTGGTGCGTTTAATGTTGTCCCAGACGTCTCTGAGACTGTCCTCAATTCTTTTCATTCCCTTTTCTTTATTCTGCTCTGTGGTAGTTATTTCCACTATTTTATCTTCCAGGTCACTTATCTGTTCTTCTGCCTCAGTTATTCCGCTATTGATTCCTTCTAGAGAATTTTAAATTTCATTTATTGTGTTGTTCATCATTGTTTGTTTGCTGTTTAGTTCTTCTAGGTCCTTGTTAAACGTTTCTTGTATTTTGTCCATTCTATCTCCAAGATTTTGGATCGTCTTTACTATCAGTTCTCTGAATTCATTTTCAGGTAGACTGCCTATTTCTTCTTCATTTGTTTGGTCTGTTGGGTTTTTACCTTGCTCTGTCATCTGCTGCATATTTTTCTGTCTTCTCATTTTGCTTAACTTACTGTGTTTTGGGTTTCCTTTCGCAAGCTGCATGTTTGTAGTTCCCATTGTTTCTGGTGTCTACCCCCAGGGGGTAAGGTTTGTTCAGTGGGTTGTGTAGGCTTCCTTGTGGAGGGCACTAGTGCCTGTGTTCTGGTGGATGAGGCTGGATCTTGTCTTTCTGGTGGGCAGGACTGCGTCTTGTGGTGTGTTTTGAGTTGTCTGTGAAGTTAGTATGATTTTAGGCAGCCTCTCTGATAGTGAGTGAGGTTGTGTTCTTGTTCCAGTAGCTGTTTGGCATTGGGTGTCCAGCACAGGAGCTTCCTGGTCATTGAGTGGAGCTGCGTCTTAGCACTGAGACAGAGACCTCTGGAAGAGCTCTCACTGATTGAAATTATGTGGGGCCAGGAGATCTCTGGTGGTTCAATGTCCTGAACTCGGCTCTCAGAGTCTTAGGTCTGACAGTGGGCTGGAGCACCAAGACCCTGTCAGCTACACGGCTCAGAAGAAAAGGGAGAAAAAAAAAAAAAGAAAGAAAAATAAAATAAAGTAAAGTGATTAAAATAAACAATTTAAAAAATTATTTAAATAAAAAAATTTAAAAAGTAATAAAAAAAGCAAAGAAAAGAAGAGAGCAACAAAATCAATAAATAAATTCACCAATGATAACAAGCACTAGAAACTAAACTAACATAAACATAAAAATCAGAAACTAGTCAGTCACATATAGCAAACCCGAAGTCTACAGTTGCTCCCAAGGTATACTGCCTCAATTTTGGAGTGAGCCATTGTCTATTCAGGTATTCCACAGGTGCATGGTACATCAAGTTGACTGTGGAGATTTAATCTGCTGCTCCTGAGGCTGCATGGAGATATTTCCCTTTGTCTTTGTTTGCACAGCCCCTGGGGTTCAGGTTTGGATTTGGTTCTGCCTCTGCATGTAGGCCACCCTCTGACACCTGTTCTTCACCCAGACAGGAGGAGGTTAAAGGAGCAGCTGATTAGGGGGCTGTAGCTTACTCAGGCCAGGGGGAGGGAGGGGTATGGAATGTGGGGCAAGCCTGTGATGGCAGAGGCTGGCATGATGTTTCAGTAGCCTGAGGTGGGCCATGTGTTCTCCTGGGGAAGTTGCCCCTGAATCACGGGACCCTGGCAGTGGCGGGCTGCACAGGCTTCCGGGAGGGCTAGGTGGGGATAGTGTCCTGTGGTTGCACACAGGCTTCTTCTGCAGCAGCCTTAGCGTTTCATGCCTATCCTTGGTGTCCAAGCTGATAGCTTGGCTCGCACCCATCTTGGAGCTCATTTAGACGGTACTGTGAATCTCCTCTCTTCGTGCACCCTGAAACAATTGTCTCTTGATATTTAGGCAGTTCCAGACTTTTTCCCAGACTCCCTCCCAGCTAGCTGTGGTGCACTAGCTCCCTTCAGCCTCTTTTCATGCAGCCAACCTCAGTCCTCTCCCTCGGATCTGACCTCCGAAGCCCAAGCCTCAGCTCCCAACCTCACCCTCCCTGACAGGTGACCAGACAAGCCTCTCAGGCTGGTGAGTGCTGGTCAGCACTGATCCTCTTTGCAGGAGTCTCTCTGCTTTGCCCTGTTCACCCCTGTTGCTGTGCTCTCCTTCATGGTTCCAAAGCTTCCCCCTGCCCACCCCCTGTCTCCACCAGTGAAGAGTCTTCCTAGTGTGTGGAAACTTTTCCTCCTTCACAGCTCCCTCCCAGGGGTGCAGGTCCCATCCCTATTCTTTTGTCTCTGTTTTTTCTTTTTTTCTTTTGCCCTACCCAGGTACGTGGGGAGTTTCTTGCCTTTTGGGAAGCCTGAGGTCTTCTGCCAGTGTTAAGTAGGTGTTCTGTAGGAGTTGTTCCACATGTAAATGTATTTTTGATGTATTTGTGGGGAGGAAGATGATCTCCACGTCTTACTCTTCCACCATCTTGAAGGTCCTCATCATGTCTTTTTTTTCTTTTTAATTGGGGTGTAGTTGTTTTACAATGTTGTATTAGTTTCTACTGTACAGTAAAGTGAAGTAGAGTTCCCTGTGCTACACAGCAGGTTCTCATTAGTTATCTATTTTATACATTGTAGTGTATATATATCAACCCCAATCTATCAATTCATCCCTCTCCCCTTTCCCGCCTTGGTGTCCATACGTTTGTTCTCTATGTCTGTGTCTTTATTTCTGCCTTGCAAACTGGTTCATCTGTACCATTTTTCTAGATTCCACATACATGTGTTAATATTCGGTATTTGTTTTTCTCTCCCTCACTTACTTCACTCTGTATGGACCTAGAGACTGTTCATGTCTTTCAACTCTAGTTGAAATCCGTCACAATCAAAGGAAACATTGGGAAGTGGTTGCATTTCTGGATGCTTCTCATTACACTTCTTTTTTTTAACTCTTTTTGATGCATCTCATAATAAGAATTCTTTCATTGCTGTTGCTTTAATTTTTTTTTCTCCCACTTCTCAGATAAACCCAGAGGAAAAACCATCATACCAGGGACTAAGGAACATCATGCACATTGGTGACATTGTGTAGCAGACGCGATAACTCTATCAAAATAAAAGGGTGATCTGGATCCACACACCATTCTCACTTCATCTGGTTGTCAATATAAAACAATTTTATGTAATTTTTCAAAATGTTGCTTAATTCAAAGTAGGAACTAGCATAAGTTTGTATGTAGGCTTCCTTTTGTGAAGGCCATGTGCAATCACTCAAGGTAAAACTCAGCTCCCCAAATTTTATCTTATCAGATCCCAGCTTCTTTAAGAGTGACAGTACACTTGTTGACAACTGGGAGAATTCTTTCTTCTTGTTCTTGTGTACAGATGTTATGAATATTTCCTTTGGGAATATTTTTCCTAGTGGAAATGGGAAAAGGACGCAAAATGGATGTTAGAGAAGGAGGTTTTTTTCATCAGAAAGTTAGTAGATAAAGCTGACCTTTAGAACTGTTAATTCAGGACAAGGATGAAAATGGGGGAAGGTGACAGAAGTGGGACTCAGGATCTAGTCAGAACCACTCGAAAAGTCATAAAATCACAAAATGAGTGGTCATTATAAAGAGATATAAGGGTCTTTATTATGCATATTATCTATAACCAGACGATACAAATGTATAAGCATTTCCTAAACGTAAGGGAGGTGGTGAATGCTTTGGAGTTTGAGATAAGAGTTTGTCATTTACATTTTTCTTTCTTTCTTTATTTTTTTATTTTTTGCGGTACACGGGCCTCTCACTGTTGTGGCCTCTCCCGTTGCGGACCACAGGCTCCGGACGCACAGGCTCAGCAGCCATGGCTCACGGGCCCAGCCGCTCTGCGGCATGTGGGATCTTCCTGGACCGGGGCACGAACACATGTCCCCTGCATCGGCAAGCGGACTCTCAACCACTGCGCCACCAGGGAAGCCCTGTCATTTACATTTTTCACATAACTAGAACAAAAAATTATACAATATGTATGGAAACACAAAAGACCCTGAATAGCCAAAACAATCTTGGGAAAGAAAAAAAGAGCTGGAGGAATCAGGCTCCCTGACTTCAGACTATACTACAAAGATACAGTAATCAAGACAGTATGGTACTGGCACAAAAACAGAAATATAGATAAATGGAACAGTATAGAAAGCCCAGAGATAAACCCACGCACATATGGTCACCTTATCTTTGAGAAAGGAGGCAAGAATATACAATGGAGAAAAGACAGCCTCTTCAATAAGTGGTGCTAGGAAAACTGGACAGCTACATGTAAAAGAAAGAAATTAGAACACTTCCTAACACCATATACAAAAATAAACTTAAAATGGATTAAAGACCTAAATATAAGGCCAGACACTATAAAACTCTTAGAGGAAAGCATACGCAGAACACTCTATGACATAAATCACAGCAAGATCCTTCTTGACCCACCTCCTAGAGAAATGGAAATAAAAACAAAAATAAACAAGTGGGACCTAATGAAACTTAAAAGCTTTTGCACAGCAAAGGAAACCATAAACAAAACTAAAAGACAACCCTCAGAATGGGAGAAAATATTTGCCAAAGAAGCAACTGACAAAGCATTAATCTCCAAACTATACAAGCATCTCATTCAGCTCAATATCAAAAATCAAACAACCCAATCCAAAAATGGGCAGAAGACCTAAACAGACATTTCTCCAAAGAAGATATAGAGATTACCAGCAAACACATGAAAGGATGCTCAACATCACTAATCGTTAGAGAAATGCAAATCAAAACCGCAATGAGACATCACATCACACCAGTCAGAATGGCCATCATCACAAAATCTACAAGCAGTAAATGCTGGAGAGGGTGTGGAGAAAAGGGAACCCTCTTGCACTGTTGGTGGGTATGTAAGTTGATACAGCCACTACGGAGAACAATATGGAGGTTCCTTAAAAAACTAAAAATAGAACTACCATACAACCCAGCAATCCCACTACTGGGCATATATCCTAAGAAAACCATAATTCAAAAAGAGTCAAGTACCACAGTGTTCATTGCAGCACTATTTACAATAGCCAGGACATGGAAGCAACCTGAATGTCCATGGATAGATGAATGGATAAAGAAGATGTGGCACATATATACAGTGGAATATTACTCAGCCATAAAAAGAAATGAAATTGAGTTATTTGTACTGAAGTGGATGGACCTAGAGTCTGTCATACAGAATGAAGTAAGTCAGAAAAAAATACCAAATACCAAATGCTAACACATACATATGGAATCTAAAAAAATTATGGTTCTGATGGGCCTAGTGGCAGGACAAGAATAAAGACACAGACGTAGAGAATGGACTTGAGGGCACCGGGGTGGGGAGGGGAAGCTGGGACAAAGTGAGAGAGTAGCATTGACATATATACTCTACCAAATGTAAAACAAATAGCTAGTTGGAAGCAGCTGCATAGCACAGGGAGATCAGCTTGTTGCTTTGTGACCACCTAGAGGGGTGGAATAGGGAAGGTGGGAGAGAGGCTCAAGAGGGAGGGGATGTGGGGATATATGTATACCTATAGCTGATTCACTTTGTTATACAGCAGAAACTAACAGAACATCGTAAAGCAGTTATACTCCAATAAAGATGTAAAAAAAAAAAAAAAAGATCTTATGTCCTTTAAAAAAAAAAAGTTTGCCATTTATTTGGCCAGTCACTTAATCTCTTTATGCTGAATTTCTTTATGGGTAAAATGAAGATCATAATAGTATCTATCCTGAGGGTTTTGGAGACAATTAAATGCCACAGTGTACATAAATACTTAATATGGCACCCAAAGCATAGTAAGAGCTGAATAGACATTAGCCCTTGTTATACTGAAAAGTATTTAGTGAAGAAGAAATTGTAAATATAAACAAAAGGCAGTGACTATAATTACACAATTAATATGTTTAAAATGTTAGGATAGTCTCTTTATAAAAGGTGTTGCCTTTATAGTTTCACTTTACTAAAGGTAATATAAGATTTATATAAGATCTTTCCTTTTCCCCTTAGCACTATATTTATAGCAATATATACCTTCGTAATTTATATATGTTTAGAAATACAAATGCTAAGTTAATCAACTTTCATGTCACCTACTTCTTAGAATTTTGAGGCTTCTAACACTGAGAGCTAGGGTGAAACTCACACATTTGAAGGACTTTACAGCATTCTCTGTCTCAAAACAATACCTTCTGAAAAGGACCTCTAGTGACCTATGACAAGTAAGGCAGGAAATTACAGCTCTCCCATATACTCATAAAGGTTGTTTTGTTTGTTTCTTTCTTTGTTTGTTTTTGCTTCTTTTTGTTTGAGGGGTTAGGAAAAGCTGGAGTAGAATTGGGGGCTAGGGGGAGAAATTTGGAGCAAATGTGCTAAATAGGATACCATTATTTCATCACAGCAATTCTTTTGGTGAAATCTAATTAAAAACTCTTCTATACACTTAATTAACTGATAGATTTCATTTTGAGTTTGGCTTCAGCATCAGCTAAAAATATATTGAATTGCAAGTCAATTCCAAATTCCAATCAAGCTTCTTTAAGAATCTGAATCATGTCCTAATTTCTATGACAACCAATTTATGCTTCTTTCTATCTCCTGTGAAGCTTAAAATGACACTGACCCAAATCAATGCCATCTATTAATATAACAACAATAGCTTAAGTTGTTTAGACTCCCTTTATATTGTTTGCACACTAAGGAAATATATCTTGCTTTAAAATTTTTTTAGTTAGGTTATAAAGTGAGGTCATCTGATTATGAAGACCTAAATTTCAGTGAGCAGATATTTTATTTTATTGAGTTTGTATTCAGCCATTTTTTTTTATGTTAACATATCCCTTCCTTAACCCTGATGCTCTCCATGCTCCCACTTACTTCAGCCCTCACACCTTCCCTTTTAGCTGTGATAGCTGGATTGATTCAATTCAATAATATTTATTATCTGTTATGCCCAAGCTCTATAGAAGATTTGGAGATGTCTAGGTGAAAAGACAGAGACAGATCCTTCCCTCACAGAGCACAGAGTAGGTAGGTGAAAACTAATAGTGGAGGAATTACTGTGTAATGGAGTCAGGACTCTGGTAGGGAAAACACAATGCTATGTCAGTACCACTCACATCCTGCTTCCTTGAGGCGGGATCAATTGCCTGTGTTAGAAAGATCTTGTCTCCTCTCTTTGTACTTTAAACTTCACAGCATGAAGACACAAGTGGTTCTAGAGATTATTTCTTAGTAATTGGTTTCAGGACTTCAGGCAAGGTGATGATCTTCTGTGTGTATGTGGTAGTGGTCGGGGTGGGCAGGTAGAGAGGATTAGGTCTGTCACAGGAAGCCATCTTTCTTTCTAAAATAATAATGGCTCCACATGTCAAATAGCTTGCCAAAAGAAGTGACAACTTTTTTTTTTTAACTCTTGCTTGTCAGCACTTCCTTAGACTCAACATCTGAACAGGAGAAACTTGAGTTTGGCTCAACCTCATACATCACCAGCAAAATCATCAACACTCTACAACACAGATCTTATGAGGGGATCTGGAAAAGATAGAAAGGTGACTTTTTTTTTTTTTTACTTTAATTGATTTTCAACAATGTATAGCCAATCAGCTAACACAAATGAACCTGGAAATTTACCTATGATTCCAGCTGAAAAGGTTACATTTAAAAGCACAGGTCCATCCAATATTCAGCAAGTAAGTAATACAGCAGATAAGGTATTGGATTAACAGAAAGACATCTAGAACTAGCTGGACTCCAACAGTCATTAATGCAACATTTTTAAAGTCTTTTCACCTAAAACACAAGAGTTCACAAATTCAGAATTTCTTGGCCTCTCATTTCTCCTGAGTTTCCTTCACCTTTTACTCTTTAACCCTGTCTGAAGGATATGGATTTTCTGACCACACGTATAGTCATCTCTCTCTCCCCACATGTCTCTGTTTATGGAAAGTCAACAACAACCTAACAGTATAACAAGAAATTTCATGGCATACCTGGGAGAACACAAAACCAAAAGGTTTGGCCCTCATTTTGACACTTAGTGGATTTCGTGTCCCAGAGTAAGTTTTGTTACTTCCTCGAGGACCAATTTGCTCACATGAACAGTAGAGTTTCATGATCTATGTATATATCTATTTTTCTTTTCTTTTTTCTT
>NW_006794332.1:971767-976980 GCF_000442215.2 Lipotes vexillifer | reverse complement strand
TTTTTTTTTTTTTTTTTTTTTTTTTTTTTTTTTTTTTTTTTGCTGTACGCGGGCCTCCCACTGCCGCGGCCTCTCCTGTCCCGTTGCGTAGCACAGGCTCCGCATGCGCAGGCCCAGCGGCCATGGCTCACGGGCCCAGCCGCTCCGCGGCATGTGGGATCGTCCCGGACCGGGGCACGAACCCGTGTCCTCAGCATCGACAGGTGGACTCTCAACCACTGCGCCTCCAGGGAAGCCCTCTTTTCTTTTTTTGCTGACAGGGTTTTCTGTCACCAAAACTCCTAAGGCACATAATTTTTGCACGCTGCTTTATAGTTTTATTTTAGTGAAGGTAAACATATTTATAAGGTTTACATAAGATCACTTAAAGGGTGCCCCCTCCAATAGGGGCTGCTGATTGTCCTACAATACTTCTTCTTTCCTCCTTCCAATTTTTAGCAAGGCTTATGATCACTTGCAGAAAGACAACATTTCCTAGTTTCCCTTGAAGGTCTTGTCATGTGTATAAGTCGTGACCAATGAGATTCATTCATTCATTCATTCAATAAATAGTGATTGAGCACCAACTGTCATCTGGAGTCTAGAGATATAGCAGGGAATAAAATAAACAAAAATTCCAATAATCCCTGCCCCCCATGGAGTTTACAATCTACTGGGAGGAAATAGACAAGTTAAAATATATTATTTCAGGTGATGACAAGTGCTATGAAGAAAAATTAAGAAAGGTAGGAGGATAGAGAGTGACATATGCGGTGGGTGTTGCCTCAGCAGTCCTGGGGATGAGGCTAGCCTGGTATTCAGGGATTCTTGTGGTAACTGGTGTAAAAGGCACACTGTGGTAATGACAGGGCGGATAGTGGTGGTGAGACTATGAGTCCTGAGAAAAGGGCAGAGTGGAGTTTAGCTAGGAGCACACAGGAGCAACCTGTCCACATCCTGGAACCTGTCAATGTGATCTCATTTGTAAACAGTCTTTGCAGACGTAATTAAGTTAAAAATCTTGAGATGAGACATCCTGGTTTATCTGGGTGGGCGCTAAAACTAATGCCTAGTGTCTCTATAAGAAACACACAGAGGAGAGACAGATGGAGAAGAGGAAAAGGCCATTTGAAGAGGAGGCAGAGACTGGAGTTATGTAGCCACAAGCCAGGGAACACCTGGAGCCCCCAGACCCTGGAAGAGGGAAGAAAGCACTCTACCCTAGAGCCTTCAGAAAAATCATGTCCCTGCTGACACCTTGATTTCAGACTTCTAACCTCCAGGACTATGAGAAAATAAATTTCTGCTGTTTTAAGACAGCAAGTTTGTTGTAATTTGTTTCAGCAGCCCTAGGAAACTAGGCTTCTAGAATTATCTATTAAAAAAATGTCTTACAATATGATTATTCATTTGTGACTGTCTCTCCTGTGTAACAGACTGAAGGTCCTCAGAAAGACAAAACATGTGTTAGTTACCTATTACATCCTGTACCTAGGCTAGCACAGGACATGTGGTTTGAATTTATTAAATGAATGGAAGAAGAGATAAATAAATCAGAACTAAACATTTCTATGCCTTGACTACAAAGTGTTAAAAAACAAAATTTGTTTGGGTTTCTGAAAGATGCTTGTTTATAAGTGTTGGATTTTCCTCCCCTGCTGCCAGGGTGGTCCTGTGCACTTTAGTTCTTGCTGGGTTTTATTTAGCATCATACCAAATTGAAGGAAATTAGATGTTCATGCCTTTCCTTGTTTTCTGGGGTTTAACTTTCCTTTTGTATAAGTCCTTCCTGGCTCTCACAGCAAGGTAGTGCCTGTGTGCACGCTAAAATTGTTGTATTCAACACCGTGTGGGACCAAGGTCTAGACAGCTACTCTGTACTTCTCTGTCTCCCTTCCTTCCTCCCTCCCTCCCTCCCTCTCTCGCTCCCTTCCTTCCTCCCTCCCTTCCTCCCTTCCTTCCTCCCTCCCTCCCTCCCTTCTTTCCTTCCTTCCTTCCTTCCTTTCAAGCTGAATGCAAATGTTCAGCTTTGGCAATAATTCAGTGTGGAGGTGGAGGTGTATATTGACTCTAATGTGTTTTTCCAATTGTGTGACATTTTCACGACCTGATGAAAGGGATCTTGACCACACCCTGAGCCCCAGCTGTAGGGTTTTATAATGAGGTTCCTTGTCTGTAGACTATAATTGGCTCAGACTGACTCATCCACTATGGTATTTGCTTTGGTTTGATGTTCTCTGGAACCTCATTTTCATCCATTTGAAAAGCCAGATTCAAAGATTAGGGGACAACTGAACACATCTCATATGTAAAAGAAATACATTCATTGTTCACCAGTGGGAAAGCAGTTCATGGGCAGACAGTGGTGAGAAGGGCCCAGCATCCTTCTTTAGCTCTGCTTGTGGTCCCTGCTTCTACTGCCTCTCAGTTTTCTAGCTCATCTACAAAACTCACTCAGTCAACTCTTTATTGAGCACCCACTACATGTCAGGGCATTGGACTAGGTGTTGAGGGTACAGCCAAGAAAGAAACAATATTATTTCAATCTGAAATCAACCTAAAATTATTAATCAGATATTTTATATTTTTTGTTACTAAGTTCTTGAAATCTGATGTATTTTCTAAACAGCACATCTCAGTTGGACACTAAATTTTTGTTGGAAATACTTGATCTGTATTTAGGCTTTATAAAATTAAGAGTTGACAATGTAGAGTCACATGCCCAAGTTGTTCTTTAAAACTTTTTCAATAACCAAACTGAGTATCAGTTTTTAAATTTAACTGATTTAACTTTTCAAATAAAAATTAAAATTTCAGTCCCTCAGTCGCACTAGCCATACTACAAGTGCTTGATAACCACGTGTCGCTAGACAGGGTGGATGTATATCTCCCTACATAATCAGCCAACAGTGGGAGTGCAATAGGAACTTTCTCTCTGTTCTCTCTAACCACAAGGTGCCTCTGGATTAGTTCTCTTAGTTTGGCGCAAGAGCTGTAGATGTCACTGGAACTCTTATTTAAGATGGAACGTGAAAATAATGCCCATTTTTGTGAGGTTCTTGAGGTTAGAGCTCGTGTTGGAAACAGTCCTGGATCCCACTGGGTCAGTGCCGGTAAGAAGAAAGCCCCAGGGTGGATGAAGCCTGACCAGAATTCAAGAGACTCGGTTGGAACAAGATGGACTCAGTAATTCAGCCAATTGGACTTCTGTGTAGAGAAGCCTGAAGTCCATTTGCCAGGCTATTTCCCAAATATTCAGTTGGTAAGAAATAAGGGAATGGCCATAGTCCTGAAACAGACACAAAAAGGGAAAAGAAACTATGAGTTTTTTTTTAAGTCTTATTCTCAGATAGAAAAAATAAAGCCTAGACAGCTTTGGAGACAGATGCGGAAGCAGCGAATTTGGGGAAGGCGGCAGGATTTGTTCCCTGGGACAGTGGTGAGATGTTACTTGAAATACTAACCTGTCTTTAGCTCTTCTTACACTTACTGGGTGGAATGGAATTCAAAGAGAGAGATAGTTAAGAGAAAGAATTTCCAGCTGGGATAAATGAAAAGACATGGAGCTTGGAATAAAGGAGCCTAAAGAAGGCATAGTTATCCTGGGCAAACATGTCACAAATGTAATCATATAGCATCAGTGTAAATAGTTGACATCAAAGAGACACCACGATATAGAGTAATAATATTCAGTGCTTTTGTTTGACCCCCCCCTGCAAAGACCTAATGTTAATAAAACTTTACAGTAACTAATGAGACTTAATGAATAAAGGGAAGCAGTGGTAATTTCGCCCTTTGATTCCTTTTTAAAAGAGAAAGGGCAATAACTCACTTTCCATGTAACAGGGTAGAGAATACAGTCCACTGCACATAGCCACCACCAGGGTGATCAAATTAGAATTCTCAACTAAAAATTGGACTACCATACGACCCAGCAATCCCACTACTGGGCATGTACCCTGAGAAAACCATAATTCAAAAAGAGTCATGTACCACAATGTTCATTGCAGCTCTGTTTACAATAGCCAGGACATGGAAGCAACCTAAGTGTCCATCGACAGATGAATGGATAAAGAAGATGTGACACATATATGCAATGGAATATTACTCAGCCATAAAAAGGAACGAAATTGGGTTATTTGTAGTGAGGTGGATGGACCTAGAGTCTGTCATACAGAGTGAAGTAAGTCAGAAAGAGAAAAACAAGTACCCTATGCTAACACATATATATGGAATCTAAAAAAAAAAAAATGGTCATGAAGAACCTAGGGGCAAGGTGGGAATAAAGACGCAGCCCTACTAGAAAATGGACTTGAGGACATGGGGAGGGGCAAGGGTAAGCTGGGACAGAGTGAAAGAGTGGTAGTGTATATATGGACATACGTATACTACCAAATGTAAGATAGATAGCTAGTGGGAAGCAGCTGCATAGCACAGGGAGATCAGCTCTGTGCTTTGTGACCAGCTAGAAGGGTGGGATAGGGAGGGTGGGAGGGAGGGAGATGCAAGAGGGAAGAGATATGGGGATATATGTATATGTATAGCTAATTCACTTCGTTATAAAGCAGAAACTAACACACCATTGTAAAGCAATTGTACTCAATAAAAATGTTAAAAAAATTAGAATTCTCCCCTTAGACATTTTTATGATAACTTTAGAAAACAGGTAGTTAACCTGTGTGTAAATAATTCATTTCTGAATTGAGTATTCAAGTTTATATGAACTTTCACAGACTGTTGTCATTTTTGGAGGACCTTTTATTAAGTGTGGAAGTCACCTTTGCTCAGTGCCTGGCTGAGAACAGACAAAGCTCAATAATTTATCCAAGACCAAACATGTACTTAATGGCAAATCTGAGACTAGAACTCAGGTCTTCTGAGTCTCTCATTTATCCTATGTTTCTCCAATAAAGAGCACTTGTGCTTTCTACAATCAAATGTGTATTCTTTTAAAAATAGGGCAAAATCCAAAATTACTACCAGAATAGATTTAAAATGTGTCTGGTGTTTACAGAGTATATATAGAATAGAAATATAGTGTTGTACACTAAAAAAATAAAACATTAAAGAATTTTTAAAAATGAAAAAAAAATTCCCTGTGAATGCATGCTCCCAAGTTATTCTGACCGTGTATTCTAGAAATGTGATTGTAATTTAAATCACATATATTCCATTATATTCGTATATTACCATTAATACATAATGACTTTATAATCTGTTTTAATTGGGGCAGC
>NW_006794332.1:948907-971757 GCF_000442215.2 Lipotes vexillifer | reverse complement strand
GTAGGGAAAAGAGATTGAACTCTTCCAGTTGCTAATTGGACAATCTCTGTGAAGCTCTTTCTCCCATTTCAAGGTGAGTAAACTTGTCCTTTCCAAACGCCCCTTTTAAATTTTTTCTGTAGTACTTATCACTTTCAAGTGTATTATATAATTTGCTTATTTATTATGTTTGTTTGTTTTCTGTATGCCCCAACTAAAATTCAAATTCTATGAGAACAGCTATTTTCTGCGTGCTTCTGCTAAGCACTGTTCATGGAAAACACTTGATCCGTATTCAGATTTCATAAACTGAGCAGCTGAAAAAATAGATTCAACACACACAAGTTATTCCAAATATACTCAAAAAATGTATTTAGTGAAAGAATGAGGTTTCTTCTTAGCTAAGTATTAAAGTTGGAGAGCAGCCTCACCCTTTAGGAGCTCCCTGGCACTGTGTGGAGAAACTGGGGGGTTAGGGGGATGTTGGTGGCCCTAGATAACCTCTTTTCTGTCTTTCCTAGGGAGTCTGACTCATTGGCCTGGGAGATGATGGGGCTTGAGGAAGAAGTGGGGAAGAAATACAATCTCCCTCTGTATTCAAGGGAGATTGCTTCCAGGATCCCCCACAGATACCAGAACCCACAGATTCTCAAGTCTCTTGAGCACATCAAAAATATTTGAACTGCGGTTGGTTGAATTCACAAATGCTGAATCTGTGGCTACTGAGAGCCAACTGTAATCACAAGAGGTTAGGAGACAGGAAGCAGTTGCAGGAGAGAAGTTGGGAGTCAGTTGTCTGGAACGGGAGAGGCTCCAAGCTGCTATAGTGTGAGAGGTTTAATAGAGGAAGGACAACTTAAAAGGAGATATTTTCAGACTTAGGGCTCTAGGTTACAATTTTTTTTTTATGCCAAACTCACTCAAATTTATTAACAGACATTTAAAATGTGAAAATATAAAAATTACAGAGATAAACATAGAAAATCTACCTGATCTTGGGTTTGGTCTGGAGATCATGAGCTTTGACTTTTAACACACAACACAAAAAGTCAATCCACAAAAGAAAAAAGGAATATTATGGACTCTATGAAATTAAAAAAATTTTTTTTGAATTTTATTTTATTTATGTTTTTATACAGCAGGTTCTTATTAGCTATCAGTTTTATACACATCAGTGTATACATGTCAGTCCCAATCACCCAATTCAGCACACCACCATCCCCACACCCCTGTGGCTTTCCCCCCTTGGTGTCCATATGTTTGTTCTCTACATCTGTGTCTCAACTCTGCCCTGCAAACCAGTTCATCTGTACCATTTTTCTAGGTTCCACATACATGCGTTAATATACGATATTTGTTTTTGTCTTTCTGACTTACTTCACCCTGTATGACAGTCTCTAGATTCACCCACGTCTCAACAAATGACCCAATTTCGTTCCTGTTTATGGCTGAGTAACATTCCATCGTATATATGTACCACACCTTGCTTATCCATTCATCTGTCGATGGGCATTTAGGTTGCTTCCATGACCTGGCTATTGTAAATAGTGTTGCAGTGAACATTGGGGTGCATGTGTCTTTCTGAATTATGGTTTTCTCTGGGTATATGTCCAGTAGTGGGATTGCTGGATCATATGGTAATTCTATTTTCAGTTTTTTAAGGAACCTCCATACTGTCCTCCATAGTGGCTGTATCAATTTACATTCCCACCAACAGTGCAAGAGGGTTCCCTTTTCTCCACACCCTCTCCAGCATTTGTTGTTTGTAGATTTTCTGATGATTCCCATTGTAACTGGTGTGAGGTGATACCTCACTGTAGTTTTGATTTGCATTTCTCTAATACTTAGTGATGTTGAGCAGCTTTTCACATGCTTCTTGGCCATCTGTATGTCTTCTTTGGAGAAATGTCTATTTAGGTCTTCTGCCCAGTTTTGGATTGGGTTGTTTGTTTTTTTAATATTGAGCTGTGTGAGGTGTTTATATATTTTGGAGATTAATCCTTTGCAAATATTTTCTCCCATTCTGAGGATTGTCTTTTCGTCTTGTTTATGGTTTCCTTTGCTGTGCAAAAGCTTTTAAGTTTCATTAGGTCCCATTTGTTTATTTTTGCTTTTATTTCCATTACTCTAGGAGGTGGATCAAAAAAGATCTTACTGTGATTTATGTCAAAAAGTGTTCCTCCTATGTTTTCCTCTAAGAGTTTTATGGTGTCCAGTCTTACATTTCAGTCTCTAATTCATTTTGAGTTTATTTTTGTGTATGGTGTTAGGGAGTGTCCTAATTTCATTCTTTTACATGTAGTTATCCACTTTTCCCAGCACCACTTATTGAAGAGACTGTCTTTTCTCCATTGTTTATCCTTGCCTCCTTTGTCATAGATTAGTTGACCATAGGTGCGTGGGTTTATCTCTGGGCTTTCTATCTTGTTCCATTGAGCTGTGTTTCTGTTTTTGTGCCAGTACCATATTGTCTTGATTACTCTAGCTTTGTAGTATAGTCTGAAGTCTGGGAGCCTGATTTCCTCCAGCTCCACTTTTTTCCCTCAAGACTGCTTTGGCTATTCGGGGTCTTTTGTGTCTCCATACAAATTTTAAGATTTTTTGTTCTAGTTCCGTAAAAAATGCCATTGGTAATTTGATAGCGATTGCATTGAATCTGTAGATTGCTTTGGGTAATATAGTCATTTTCACAGTATTGATTCTTCCAGTCCAAGAACATGGTATATCTCTCCATCTGTTGGTATCATGTTTAATTTTTTTCATCAGTGTCTTATAGTTTTCTGCATACAGGTCTTTTCTCTCCCTAGGTAGGTTTATTCCTAGGTATTTTATTCTTTTTGTTGCAGTGGTAAATGGGAGTGTTTCCTTAATTTTTCTTTCACATTTTTCATCATTAGTGTATAGGAATGCAAGAGATTCTGTGCATTAATTTTGTATCCTGCAACTTTGCTAAATTCATTGATTAGCTCTAGTAGTTTTCTGGTGACATCTTTAAGATTCTCTGTATATAGTATCATGTCATCTGCAAACAGTGACAGTTTTACTTCTTCTTTTCCAATTTGTATTCCATTTATTTCTTTTTCTTCTCTGATTGCCATGGTTAGGACTTCCAAAACTATGTTGAATAATAGTGGTGAGAGTGGACATCCTTCTCTTTTTCTTGATCTTAGAGGAAATGCTTTCAGTTTTTCACCATTGAGTATGATGTTTGCTGTGGGTTTGTCGTATGTGGCCTTTATTATGTTGAGGTAGGTTCCCTCTATGCCCACTTTCTGGAGAGTTTTTATTATAAATGGGTGTTGAATTTTGTCAAAAGCTTTTTCTGCATCAGTTGAGATGATCATGTGGTTTTTATTCTTTACTTTGTTAATATGGTGTATCACATTGATTGACTTGCATATATTGAAGAATCCTTGCATCCCTGGGATAAATCCCACTCGATCATGGTGTATGATCCTTTTAATGTGTTGTTGGATTCTGTTTGCTAGTATTTTGTTGAGGATTTTTGCCTCTATATTTCTCAGTGATATTGGTCTGTAATTTTCTTTTTTTTGTAGTATCTTTGTCTGGTTTTGGTATCAGCGTGATGGTGGCCTCATAGAATGTGTTTGGGAGTGTTCCTTCCTCTGCAATTTTTTGGAAGAGTTTCAGAAGGATGGGTGTTAGCTGTTCTCTAAATGTTTGATAGAATTCACCTGTGAAGCCATCTGGTCCTGGACTTTTGTTTGTTCAAAGAGTTTTAATCACAGTTTCAATTTCATTACTTGTCATTGGTCTGTTCATATTTTCTATTTCTTCCTTGTTCAGTCTTGGGAAGTTATACCTTTCTAAGAATGTGTCCATTTCTTCCAGGTTGTTCATTTTATTGGCATAGAGTTGCTTATAGTAGTCTCTTAGGATGTTTTGTATTTCTGCAGTGTCTGTTGTAACTTCTCGTTTTTCATTTCTAATTTTATTGATTTGAGTCCTCTCCCTCTTTTTGTTGAAGAGTCTAGCTAATGGTTAATCAATTTTGTTTATCTTCTCAAAGACCCAGCTTTTAGTTTTATTGATCTTTGCTATTGTTTTCTTTGTTTCTATTTCATTTATTTCTGCTCTGATCTTTATGATTTCTTTCCTTCTGCTAACTTTGGGTTTTGTTTGTTCTTCTTTCTCTAGTTCCTTTAGGTGTAGGGTTAGATTGTTTATTTGAGATGATTCTTGTTTCTTGAGGTAGGCTTGTATAGCTATAAACTTACCTCTTAGAACTGCTTTTGCTGCATCCCATAGGTTTTGGATCGTCGTGTTTTCATTGTCATTTGTCTCTAGGTATTTTTTGATTTCCTCTTTGATTTTTTCAGTGATCTCTTGGTTATTTGGTAACGTATTGTTTAGCCTCCATGTGTTTGTGTTTTTTACGTTTTTTCCCCTGTAATTCATTTCTAATCTCATAGCGTTGTGGTCAGAAAAGATGTTTGATATGATTTCAATTTTCCTAACTTTATTGAGGCTTGATTTGTGAGCCAAGATGTGATCTATCCTGGAGAATGTTCTGTGCGCACTTGAGAGGAAAGTGTAATCTGCCGTTTTTTGATGGAATGTCCTGTAAATGCCAATTAAATCTATCTGGTCTATTGTGTCATTTAAAGCTTCTGTTTTCTTATTTATTTTCATTTTGGATGATCTGTCCATTGGTGTAAGTGAGGTTTTAAAGTCCCCACTATTATTGTGTTACTGTCGATTTTCTCTTTTATAGCTGTTAGCAGTTGCCTTATGTATTTAGGTGCTCCTGTGTTGGGTGCATAGATATTTATAATTGTTATGTCTTCTTCTTTAATTGATCCCTTGGTCATTATGTAGTGTCCTTCCTTGTCTCTTGTAACATTTTTTATTTTAAAGTCTATTTTATCTGATATGAATATTGCTACTCCAGCTTTCTTTTGATTTCCATTTGCATGGAATATCTTTTTCCATCCCCTCACTTTCAGTCTGTACGTGGACCTAGGTCTGAAGTGGGTCTCTTGTAGACAGCATATATATGGGTCTTGTTTTTGTATCCATTCAGCAAGCCTGTGTCTTTTGGTTGGAGCATTTAATCCATTCACGTTTAAGGTAATTATCGATATGTATGTTCCTATGACCATTTTCTTAATTGTTTTGGATTTGTTTTTGTAGGTCCTTTTCTTCTCTTGTGTTTTCCACTTAGGGAAGTTCCTTTAGCATTTTTTGTAGAGCTGGTTTGGTGGTGCTGAATTCTCTTAGCTTTTGCTTGTCTGTAAAGCTTTTGATTTCTCCATCAAATCTGAATGAGATCCTTGCCCAGTAGAGTAATCTTGGTTGTGGGTTCTTCCCTTTCATCACTTTAAGTATATCATGCCACTCCCTTCTGGCTTGTAGAGTTTCTGCTGAGAAATCAGCTGTTAACCTTATGGGAGTTCCCTTGTATATTATTTGTTGTTTTTCCCTTGCTGCTCTCAGTAATTTTTCTTTGTCTTTAATTTTTGCCAATTTGATTGCTATGTGTCTCAGCATGTTTCTCCTGGGGTTTATCCTGTATGGGACTTGCTGTGCTTCCTGGTCTTGCGTGGTTTTATCCTTTCCCATATTAGGGAAGTTTTCGACTATAATCTCTTCAAATATTTTCTTGGGTTCTTTCTCTCTCTCTTCTTCTTCTGGGACCCCTATAATGCAAATGTTGTTGTGTTTAATGTTGTCCCAGAGGTCTCTTAGGCTGTCTTCATTTCTTTTCATTCTTTTTTCTTTATTCTGTTCTGCAGCTGTGAATTCCACCATTCTGTCTTCCAGGTTACTTATCCGTTCTTCTGCCTCAGTTATTCTGCTATTGATTCCTTGTAGTGTAGTTTTCATTTCAGTTATTGTATTGTTCATCTGTTTGTTTGTTCTTTAATTCTTCTAGGTCTTTGTTAATCATTTCTTGCATCTTCCCGATCTTTGCCTCCATTCTTTTTCCGACCTCCTGGATCATTTTCACTCTCATTATTCTGAATTCTTTTTCTGGAAGGTTGCCTATCTCCACTTCATTTAGTTGTTTTTCTGGGGTTTTATCTCGTTCCTTCATCTAGTACATAGCCCTCTGCCTTTTCATCTTGTGTATCTTTCTGTGAATGTGGCTTTTGTTTCACGGGCTGCAGGATTGTAGTTCTTCTTGCTTCCGGCCTGCGGTCCCCAGGTCTGTGGCGGCTTTAGCTGCTGGAGCCCCTCCAGAGCCAGCAGCCTCAGAAAGGCCGCCCTCCCCTCAGGCTCCGGGCAGTTCAGTCTCTAGGTTACAAATTAAATCCTTTTCATTTTCTTTGAAGAGAGGAAAGATCAGAATTCCTATTTAATTACTTCGGGTGGCTTTTTTCTACCTGTAAATTGTAGATAATATCTGCAGTAAGGTGATGTGAGGATTAAATTACTCTTCCCTACCCTTTTTCCACTACTCCAGTCCACCAAGGCCTTGCTCCATAACCATTGCCTCAAAAGGATCCTCTACTGGCTGTTGTTAATGTATTTATAATGCTGGATAACACTCATTTGTTTGTAGTTGTGATTGTGAGCTCCTTGTGTGCAGTGGTCTGTCATATTTGTCTTCATGTCTTCAGTGGTGGACATAGGGTCTGACATCCTGTGTACTCAATAATGTTTGGTAAATGAAGGAATGAATGTGAATGATAAGCATTAACACAATAAATGATCATTCCCATCCCTTCTCTTCAATATAATGAAAGCCAAATTCTGATATATTGAATTGTTTGCAACAATTTCTTACAATTCTAGTTTAGTTAGTTTACTTAATTAATTTTTAATTAATTCATGTGTGGCATCAACAGATATTTACTGAACCCCTGCTTGGCCTTATCTTTGTGATAGATGTAAAGTGTACAAAATTGATGACAGAGTTGCTCCCCTCAGAGAACTCACATTCCTGAGAAAACCCAGACATGCAAACCAACATCTCCAGGGCAGTACTATAAGTGCTATGATGGAGGAAGCACCAAAAATGATGGGACTGAAGAAAAAATATTTAAGGCTTCTGAGAGAATATGAGGAAGCATCTCCAAGGAGATAGTCACTAAGTTGAGATTTGAGGATGGAGTAACAGTTTGGTATATCAGCTGGAGGGACATTCCTACAGAGAGAGCAGTGAGCACAAAACACAGAGCCATGAGAAAGAAAGGAATATTATGGAGCTACAAGATGTGGTGATCGGGAGTTGTGGAGTTCAAGGTGAAAAGTGGCAGGAGGGAAGGCTAGACTGATGGAGGTGAGATAATGCGGGATCTTGTGTTTATTTTGAGAAGCTTATATTTTATCCTGAAGACAATAAGCAATCATTGTAGGATTCCTAGCAGAGGAGAACACAATTGTGTATTCTGGGGTACTGGGGGTCAGGGAGATTTGGCATCAAGAGAGGGTCTATTTATATTTTGGGAGGACGCATTTCAACCCTTAAGAGGTGGTTACTAAGATAGAGAATACAGAAGAGGGAATTGATTGGGTAAGGGTGGTGGTAGGGAGGAAGAGGATGTGTTTGCTTTGGATACATTAAATGTAATTTGCCTGTGGGATATCTAGGAGGCATCATTGATTAAATGGAAGTGGAATTCAAGAGGGGTCTTGGTTGTAGATATACACGCAGGCATCATGAGCATCCAGGTGGTAACTGACAATGTGAACATTGATTTGGAAGAGAATGTAGGGGCGAAAATGTGAGGGACAAGGTCAGAACCAGCGACCTCAATGTTTAAGGGAGAGCAGAAAAAAGGGAGGACCAAAAAGTCTTGAGGAGGAGAGAACAGAGAGGCAAGGATGCCATGGTGGCGACCATGTCAAGTGAAGCTCTTTCTGTTGAAAGTGACCAAAAAGATGCTCAAGTTGGTTTAAGCAGATGAAAGGAATATACTAGATCACATAATCAAAGTGCCCAGAGGTAGAATTCAGCCTAGATTAAATCAAGAGATGAAATAAACACAACATGGTTTTTCTTCTCTCTTTTCTACGTTTCTCCTCCATATTGGCTTCATTCACAGGCTCTGGTCAGTGTCAAACTGGCTGCCAACTTCTACAGTCCTGTTGGAAAAAGTCTCTCTCAGTTGTCCCAATAAAAGTCCTGGGATAGCACCTCACTGACTTGGATTGGGCCATTTGCCTGTTCCTGAACCAATCACTGTGGCCAAGGACAGATGATGCGCTGATTGGTTAGGCCTAAGTCACATACCCAGTCCAGTTACTGGGGATAAATGTAACACCACTGAAAGTGAGGGAGAGAGAAGTGTTCCCTAGAGGAAAACCAAGGGCCCATACCAAAATAAAGTTCTGGGTGACAAAGCAACAAATGTCCATCACAAGATCCAAGGGAAGAGGGAGTTTGAAGAATGAAAGATGCATCAAGAGTATGGAATGCTACTGAGAAGTTAAATAAGGATAGGATTTTGACAATGGAAATGTCATTTTTGACTTTAGCCAAATGATGATGGAGTGGTGGGGGTAGGTGTTAGGCAGCAGCAGGTTAAGATTTTAAGACTGGAAAAAAGAAACATGTCTTGGAGATAGTGTAGTTAGTGTGCCCAGTTACTTGACTATGAATGTTGCTACTCCAGCTTTCTTTTGATTTCCATTTGCATGGAATATCTTTTTCCATCCCCTCACTTTCAGTCTGTATGTGTCCCTAGGTCTGAAGTGGGTCTCTTGTAGACAGCATATATATGGGTCTTGTTTTTGTATCCATTCAGCAAGCCTGTGTCTTTTGGTTGGAGCATTTAATCCATTCACGTTTAAGGTAATTATCGATATGTATGTTCCTATGACCATTTTCTTAATTGTTTTGGATTTGTTTTTGTAGGTCCTTTTCTTCTCTTGTGTTTTCCACTTAGGGAAGTTCCTTTAGCATTTTTTGTAGAGCTGGTTTGGTGGTGCTGAATTCTCTTAGCTTTTGCTTGTCTGTAAAGCTTTTGATTTCTCCATCAAATCTGAATGAGATCCTTGCCCAGTAGAGTAATCTTGGTTGTGGGTTCTTCCCTTTCATCACTTTAAGTATATCATGCCACTCCCTTCTGGCTTGTAGAGTTTCTGCTGAGAAATCAGCTGTTAACCTTATGGGAGTTCCCTTGTATATTATTTGTTGTTTTTCCCTTGCTGCTCTCAGTAATTTTTCTTTGTCTTTAATTTTTGCCAATTTGATTGCTATGTGTCTCAGCATGTTTCTCCTGGGGTTTATCCTGTATGGGACTTGCTGTGCTTCCTGGTCTTGCGTGGTTTTATCCTTTCCCATATTAGGGAAGTTTTCGACTATAATCTCTTCAAATATTTTCTTGGGTTCTTTCTCTCTCTCTTCTTCTTCTGGGACCCCTATAATGCAAATGTTGTTGTGTTTAATGTTGTCCCAGAGGTCTCTTAGGCTGTCTTCATTTCTTTTCATTCTTTTTTCTTTATTCTGTTCTGCAGCTGTGAATTCCACCATTCTGTCTTCCAGGTTACTTATCCGTTCTTCTGCCTCAGTTATTCTGCTATTGATTCCTTGTAGTGTAGTTTTCATTTCAGTTATTGTATTGTTCATCTGTTTGTTTGTTCTTTAATTCTTCTAGGTCTTTGTTAATCATTTCTTGCATCTTCCCGATCTTTGCCTCCATTCTTTTTCCGACCTCCTGGATCATTTTCACTCTCATTATTCTGAATTCTTTTTCTGGAAGGTTGCCTATCTCCACTTCATTTAGTTGTTTTTCTGGGGTTTTATCTCGTTCCTTCATCTAGTACATAGCCCTCTGCCTTTTCATCTTGTGTATCTTTCTGTGAATGTGGCTTTTGTTTCACGGGCTGCAGGATTGTAGTTCTTCTTGCTTCCGGCCTGCGGTCCCCAGGTCTGTGGCGGCTTTAGCTGCTGGAGCCCCTCCAGAGCCAGCAGCCTCAGAAAGGCCGCCCTCCCCTCAGGCTCCGGGCAGTTCAGTCTCTAGGTTACAAATTAAATCCTTTTCATTTTCTTTGAAGAGAGGAAAGATCAGAATTCCTATTTAATTACTTCGGGTGGCTTTTTTCTACCTGTAAATTGTAGATAATATCTGCAGTAAGGTGATGTGAGGATTAAATTACTCTTCCCTACCCTTTTTCCACTACTCCAGTCCACCAAGGCCTTGCTCCATAACCATTGCCTCAAAAGGATCCTCTACTGGCTGTTGTTAATGTATTTATAATGCTGGATAACACTCATTTGTTTGTAGTTGTGATTGTGAGCTCCTTGTGTGCAGTGGTCTGTCATATTTGTCTTCATGTCTTCAGTGGTGGACATAGGGTCTGACATCCTGTGTACTCAATAATGTTTGGTAAATGAAGGAATGAATGTGAATGATAAGCATTAACACAATAAATGATCATTCCCATCCCTTCTCTTCAATATAATGAAAGCCAAATTCTGATATATTGAATTGTTTGCAACAATTTCTTACAATTCTAGTTTAGTTAGTTTACTTAATTAATTTTTAATTAATTCATGTGTGGCATCAACAGATATTTACTGAACCCCTGCTTGGCCTTATCTTTGTGATAGATGTAAAGTGTACAAAATTGATGACAGAGTTGCTCCCCTCAGAGAACTCACATTCCTGAGAAAACCCAGACATGCAAACCAACATCTCCAGGGCAGTACTATAAGTGCTATGATGGAGGAAGCACCAAAAATGATGGGACTGAAGAAAAAATATTTAAGGCTTCTGAGAGAATATGAGGAAGCATCTCCAAGGAGATAGTCACTAAGTTGAGATTTGAGGATGGAGTAACAGTTTGGTATATCAGCTGGAGGGACATTCCTACAGAGAGAGCAGTGAGCACAAAACACAGAGCCATGAGAAAGAAAGGAATATTATGGAGCTACAAGATGTGGTGATCGGGAGTTGTGGAGTTCAAGGTGAAAAGTGGCAGGAGGGAAGGCTAGACTGATGGAGGTGAGATAATGCGGGATCTTGTGTTTATTTTGAGAAGCTTATATTTTATCCTGAAGACAATAAGCAATCATTGTAGGATTCCTAGCAGAGGAGAACACAATTGTGTATTCTGGGGTACTGGGGGTCAGGGAGATTTGGCATCAAGAGAGGGTCTATTTATATTTTGGGAGGACGCATTTCAACCCTTAAGAGGTGGTTACTAAGATAGAGAATACAGAAGAGGGAATTGATTGGGTAAGGGTGGTGGTAGGGAGGAAGAGGATGTGTTTGCTTTGGATACATTAAATGTAATTTGCCTGTGGGATATCTAGGAGGCATCATTGATTAAATGGAAGTGGAATTCAAGAGGGGTCTTGGTTGTAGATATACACGCAGGCATCATGAGCATCCAGGTGGTAACTGACAATGTGAACATTGATTTGGAAGAGAATGTAGGGGCGAAAATGTGAGGGACAAGGTCAGAACCAGCGACCTCAATGTTTAAGGGAGAGCAGAAAAAAGGGAGGACCAAAAAGTCTTGAGGAGGAGAGAACAGAGAGGCAAGGATGCCATGGTGGCGACCATGTCAAGTGAAGCTCTTTCTGTTGAAAGTGACCAAAAAGATGCTCAAGTTGGTTTAAGCAGATGAAAGGAATATACTAGATCACATAATCAAAGTGCCCAGAGGTAGAATTCAGCCTAGATTAAATCAAGAGATGAAATAAACACAACATGGTTTTTCTTCTCTCTTTTCTACGTTTCTCCTCCATATTGGCTTCATTCACAGGCTCTGGTCAGTGTCAAACTGGCTGCCAACTTCTACAGTCCTGTTGGAAAAAGTCTCTCTCAGTTGTCCCAATAAAAGTCCTGGGATAGCACCTCACTGACTTGGATTGGGCCATTTGCCTGTTCCTGAACCAATCACTGTGGCCAAGGACAGATGATGCGCTGATTGGTTAGGCCTAAGTCACATACCCAGTCCAGTTACTGGGGATAAATGTAACACCACTGAAAGTGAGGGAGAGAGAAGTGTTCCCTAGAGGAAAACCAAGGGCCCATACCAAAATAAAGTTCTGGGTGACAAAGCAACAAATGTCCATCACAAGATCCAAGGGAAGAGGGAGTTTGAAGAATGAAAGATGCATCAAGAGTATGGAATGCTACTGAGAAGTTAAATAAGGATAGGATTTTGACAATGGAAATGTCATTTTTGACTTTAGCCAAATGATGATGGAGTGGTGGGGGTAGGTGTTAGGCAGCAGCAGGTTAAGATTTTAAGACTGGAAAAAAGAAACATGTCTTGGAGATAGTGTAGTTAGTGTGCCCAGTTACTTGACTATGAATGGGAAGAGGGAGGTAGAGGGAGATTTGGCATCAAGAGAGGGTCCATTTATTTATTTAAGCCATGGAAGAAACTTGAACTTGTTTATATGCTGATATATAAAATCATATGAGCATTTGCACATGAAGTGGAAAAAAGAGTTGCAGTGATGACAGACATGGTGGTAGGATGAATAATGGACCCCCAAAGATGTCTCCCTTCTAATCCCCAGAACCAGTGAATCTGTCACCTTACAAAGTGAAAGAAATTTTGCAGATGTAATTAAGTGAAAGATCTTGTGGAGGAGAGATTATCCTGGATTATGCTGGTAAGCCTGATGTAATCACAAGGGTCCTTATAAGAGGGAGGCTAGAGGTCAGAGAAGAGAGAAGAATCTACACTGCTGGCTTTGAAGATGCAGGAAAGGGACCATGAGCCAAAGAATGCAGGTGGCCTCCAGAAGCTGGAAAAAGCAAGGAAAGACATTCTCCCTGAGAGCCTCCAGAAGGAATGCAGGCCTGTGGACCTATTTTTAGACTTCTGTCCTCCAGAACTGTAGGTTAATAAATTTGTGTTGTTTGAAGCCAGTAAGTTTGTGATAATTGGTTATAGCAGCCATAAGGAAGTAATACAGTCACAGAAGTGAATTTCTGACATTTATAAATACAATGTTGGCATACACATTAAAAATATAATGGCCTCTATTCTTGCTGAGAAACTAGCAGGTTTAGACATGTTTCTAGGGACAGTAGACTGCATGGTCTATATATATTATAGACCATATATACTGCATGGTCAGCTACAAATATCTTATGTAACAGTATCCTCAAGCATATAACAGGCCTTGTGATTCACTAAGAGATTTGCAAGTTTTGTTCATTCTAATTGTCCACATTTAAATGCAATTCCAGTACTCTGCTAGGACATTATAGAACTGAGCAGACTTCTGTATCTCTATACACGGACTCTCTAAGAATAGTTAGATATTTTTGAAGTCAAAAATAAAATCAACCTGATGAGGTAAGTAGGGCTCCCATACTTAAAATTATGTGTAGGATCACCAGAGTTCAGGGAAAGCTGATTAATTTGATCTTTTCTTATTACCAGTAACCATAGAGGTATTTCTATTGTGAGAACATCCTTTTATGAAGCATAAACAAGATTGTCTTGTTACCTCCTTTAATCTTAGAGCTAGATTGTCCTATATCATTTTCTTGTTTGTTTTGAGGGTCACTTTTCAACACAGGAGCACAGCTGTATGAGAGGCCTCCTTCTTTGGAAATACAAAAATAGCACAACTTCCCATTATATCTCAGTTTCATTATAAGACAATTTTAGGCTGACCCAGGCTGTGTGATTCACTAATGTCCAGTCATCATGTGCAGTGGAGGTAGCTGAGCTAAGAGCCAGCCTCTCCTTCAACTGGAAAATTTTCAGACAAATGTTTATTTTATGAGGATGCTTCCTCTTCCCCATTGAGCTTATAGTGTATAATGAATGCTGGCTGAATTGCAGCACTGAAGGCAATAGCCAGAAACCACTTACATTTCCTGATTTTTATTATTTACATTTCCTGATTTTATTATTTACTGTGGGTACATGCATCACATTGTTTACATTCACGCACATAAATAATTGACCCATTGTAAATTCCTAAGCCACCAAATGGCATTGCATTTAAATTCTGTCCCCGCCCCCCCCGAAAATTATGTAAAATTGTTTACCTTTAGAGCCAGCAGACTCAAGAATAGCCTGGAAAGACTCTGACAAGTGTCTCCAATCTAAATGAGAAACCCCTACAGCACCATTAGTACTCTTATAACGCACATGTTACGTCCTGTTTTTGTGGCTTTATGTATTTACTGCCTGGCTTTGCAGTTTTTGTTTAGAACTCATTCTCCCTCTAAACTCATAATCTTGCAGTTTAGGGGTTGTGTTGGAAGACTTTTTCCCTGCACCTCTGAATAATGACTGGCATTATCACCAATTCATAGCAATAATGGTTTCCATGTTTTGAATGCTTACTATGTGCCAGGATCTGTACACGTTATCTCCTTGTCATCCTCACTACAATACTGTGAGGTGGATATTATCAAACCAGTATTACAGATGATGAAACGGGGGCTCATAGAAATGCAGCATCTTGCATAAGGCCATAAAGCTAATCCAGGAAATAGGATTGGATATCAGTCAGTCAGAACTCTTAATAATTTTATCTTTGAATTTGTGTTTTGTAAGTGAAGCTTGATGACAACAGAGCAGGAGCTGGGTCTTGGAGTCTTGGCTTACAACAGGCTCATCTGCCCCAAACTGGGTCCTGGCTGCTGACCCTCTACCTTGGGGGTGGCACTGGGGGGCTTCGGTGCATATACAGGGAGAGTCAGGGTCCAGAGAGGTCCCATGTGCTAATTATGGGTGGGCCCTGGGTGCCTATGAGCACCCTTGCCTTGTGAGTATCCCCATGACCAAGAGAATGAGAGGTTAAATACAAATTAAGAAAATACTGTGACAGCCCTACAGAAGTGACAGAGGAAGGCAAAAGGTTTTTACCTGGTTTTTGTTCAAGGGGCCTCACATTTTCATTGTATACTTTGTCCAAAAAATTATGTAGCTAACCCTGAAGGATGATACAGAGTTTTTGGAGGGAAAATATTCTGCAAAAGCTGAATGGCTTTTTTTTTTTAACTTGTAACTCTCTCTCTCTCTCTCTCTTTTGTTTTTTTGGTAGCTGTTGGCTAGATGCTCATCAATGCTCATTTCTTTACTCGGCTCTTTTACAGGAAGTTATATTTCTCAGCCTCTTTTGTAGTTAGTTCTGGCCCCTAATATGTGGGTTCAAGTGTGGCCTGGCCATGAGAAGTTCCACATCATCCTCTTCATTCTCTCTTTTTACTCAAGGACTGGCTGGATGAAAAGGATCCAGCACGGGTCTCCAAGGAACCCTTAAAGGTGGGATTGCCACAAGATAGAAGGAGACAGAACCCCCAAAGCACCATTGGAAGGCTGCCCACCAGATTCTGTATAAGAAATATACATTGATTGTGTTACATCATTGAGAATTTGAGCTTGTTAGTTATAGAAATAGTGTTAATTAACCCAGCTATAGTATTTTCAACAAAAGATATTTTTCTTAAGCAGGGTCTGTAAGCTATAGCCTTCAAACCAAATTGGGCCACCACCTATTTTTTAAATAAAGTTTTATTAGGAACATAGCCATGTCCATTTGTTTATGAGTTGTCCATGGCTGCCTTTATGGTACTGTGGCATAAAATGTGACAGAGAGAGTTCATCCCATAAATCCTAAGGTATTTACTATCTGGCTATTTATAGAAAATGTTTGCAAACTACTGGTTTTACGAATAACTGATGTAGTGGCTCCACTGATTTTATCAAATGTGTCTATGCTGACTTGGATTCTTTCCCATTTCTACCATTATAGCAAGTTGTTTTCCAAAGAGATGTAAGATTAAATCCAAGAAGATTCTTGCTATTGTGCAGTTGATTATAATGATAATAACAATAATAATACTAACAATTAAAATGATAACTGCTAGAACATTCACTGGAATATATACAGCCAATATGTTCAATATTATGTGCACATTATCTGCTTTAATTCTCATAACACCCTATGAAATAGGAATTGTCATTTCATTTTATTGATAAGAAAACTGAAGTTCAGAAAGGTTAATGACTTGCCCAGTATCACTAGGGAAGTGGAATAACTCCTGTGAGTCCTGGAGTTATATACACACATGCACACAATGGTGAGAAGAGCAGCATCTTTCAAAACTCTGCTTCAGAATCTTGGTTATAAGGATTATACACTTCAGGAAAGATAATGAAGGAGTCCTCTTTGGGGAAACAGAATCTCCCAAGAATGAAAACCTATGGACCTTGACATTAGAGGGTCACCCAGTACCACTCCCAGTAACTTTACAATGAAATCTACTAACTATCAAACTGGCCTATGAATATATAGCTTTTTGGTGCTTCATTTTAAAATATGACCAGATAGCCAAAACTCCGCAGATTTTTGAGGAAATTCTCTAATTACATAAAGAGATCAAAACAAAGAAGCAGATTAAAAGGGGAAGTAAAGGAAATAAAACACATAGCAAAATAAAAAAACAAATAAAAAACAGCAAATGATTTCCTTAAATAAATAAAAACAAGAGGCTACTTAAAAGAGTAGAAAATCTTGGACTTTAAAAGCTCTTGGACATTAAAAATAAATTAGCACAACATTTTAAAAAATCAACAGAAAAGTTGGAGATAAAGTTAAGAAAATCTTCCAAGAAGAAAAAGAAAGATGAATCAAGGTTCAAGAGGTCTCCCAAGAATTAACACAAAATGCAAATTGGTAGTTTCAATTTTTTTTGTCAACAGTGCTAGAATGAGGGAAACTGAGGGAAATGGAGGGAAAGAAATTATAAAGGAAATAATGATGAAAATTTCCAGGAATTGAAAAGCATGTGTATAATCATTGAACGCTCCAACAGAATGCCCATTTCAGAGCATGGGATTAAAATATACAGGATGGCAATTATCATAGAGTTTCCCAACACTGGACATTAAGAGGATCAGGAATGAGAATGAAGTTGGACTTCACACTAGCAACACAGTAGGCTAGAAAAAGTGGAGCAACACTACTATAATTCAAAGAGAAGATGATTTCCAACCTGTAAGTTCTCAAAAAATATATTTCATATCCATCTTTTTCAGGAAGCTACTGGAGATGTATCCATAAAAATAAGAGATTAAATCAAGAATGAGGAAGCTGTGGAATCCAGGTAAGAATTCGGCCCAGGGGACAGGGACACATGGAATTCCCAGGATAGTACTTGTACAGTAGGAAATCAGGTGGTCCAGAAAAGGAAGATGGAGGGGACTTTAGGAAGGAATGTAACAGTAGTATTGATATTATTTATAATAACCTAAATTGGAAGCAACCCAAATGTCCATCACCAGTAGAAAACATAAATAGTGGTATAATGATGTAATAATACAGCATTATAACAATTAAAATGAATAGACTACCACTAGCTACATGCAACAATGTGGATATATTTGTCGGGTGAAAAAACAGAAATGAAAGAACACAATATATGATTTCACACAACCAGACAGAATTAATCTATGGTGGGTACTTTTGACGGGATTGTTTAACTGATAGGGGGTTTAAGGGAGACTTCCAGTGGGCGGGGGAAGCGTCTGGTAATGTTTCTGGTTTTGACCTGGATAATGGTTACATAGATGTGTTTACTTTGCAAAAATTAATCAATTATGATTTGTTAATCTTTCTCTGTATACATAATTTTTTCAATTAAAAGGCTTACTTTGAAAAAGGAAGAAAACAAAAGCAGGTTTACAGTATTATCCCAATTTTATTTTAAAAAGTTATAACATTAAGAAATAATGTAATGTAAAGATCTATAGCAGAATGTTGATAATGTTTACTTCTTGGATGTACCATTATTGAATGAGTTTTATTTTTGATGATTTTATATACTTTTCTCAATTCTCTATAATGTATAAATATTAATTTATTATCAGGAAAAAAAGGAAACATAGAAAGAACTGCATTGAGATAATATTTTCCCCTGCTTATCAGATTGTCAAAGATTAAAAAGGTAAGAGCATGAGGGATGGGTGCCCCATACCCTGTTGGTAGAAGCTATAAACTGAGACATGTATGATTATTAAAATGTGTCCACCATTATACCCAATCAGTTTCACCCCTAAGAATTTATACAATAGCAACAGATGGGCAAGTATGTAAAGATCTTTATGAAAGGGCGTTAATTTTAGCTGTTTTTTAGTTAAAATGAAAGCTGTTGAATGTCCATTAAAAGCAGATTGGTTCAATACATTATGATATAAACTCAGAATGGAATGCTATAGAGTCATTAAAAATGAGCACCTGGATCTATATTTATTTATTTATTTATTTATTTTTTGCTGTACGTGGGCCTCTCACCATTGTGGCCTCTCCTGTTGCGGAGCAAAGGCTCCGGACGCGCAGGCTCAGAGGCCATGGCACATGGGCCTAGCTGCTCCGCGGCATGTGGGATCTTCCCGGACTGGGGCACGAACCCATGTCCCCTGCATCTGCAGGCGGACTCTAAACCACTGTGCCACCAGGGAAGCCCTGGATCTATATTTATTAGCATGGAATACATTTGGATTATAGAACAACATATACAGTTTGATCATATTTTAACAATTATAATAAATATATGGATATATATGTACTGAGACAGAGCAATAATGGTTATCTCTGGATGGTGAAACTGTATTATTTTTACTTTTTCATCATTCTTTTCAGTATTTTGATTTCTCTTTTATAAATGTATTAGCCTACTTGGGCTGCTTAAACAAAATATTATAGACTGAGTGACTTAAACAGCAGACATTTATTTCTCACAGTTCTGGAGGTTAAGAAGTCTGAGATCAAGGTGCCAGCAGATTTGGTTCTTGGTGAGGGCCCTCTTCCTGGCTTGGCGATGGCTGCCTTATTATGTCATCACATGGAGGAGAGAGGGAGGGAGAGAAAGAGAAAGAGAATGAACTCTGGTCTCTCTTCCTCTTCTTATAAAGGTACTAAGCTCATCATGGGGGTCCATTCTCATGACCTCATCCAAACCAAACTTCCTCCCAAAGGCCACACCTCCAAATATTATCACATTGTGGGTTAGGGCTTCAACATATGAATTTTGAGGGACACATTCAGTCCATAACAAACAGCCTACATAATCTTTCTGATAAAAAGAAATGACCAAGGTATTTTCATTTTGGAAGGAATGAAACTAGCTAAGAGGGAGTGAAGCATTAGTTGTGCCAGAGAATAACCATGTTTTATTTTAATTTTCTTTTCTACTTGAGTTGTTGTTAGTAGTTGTTGTGATTTTAAGATAGATTTGTTCTTTAGACCTCATAGAGGAGAAAAGAACTGTCTTAAAGAGAACCTTGAATTTCTTACCTATTTTTACTGTTATCTAATACATTGACCTTGGAGGGAAGATGCAATAGGTGTTAAGTCACAACTTGGCCACTCATCAGCTATGTAATGATGTTAGGCTAGTCACGTAGCTCCTCTGAGCCTGAACTCTTTCAGCCTGTAAAATACAGATAGTAGTATTCCTAATGAGTTGAGAAAATGTAAGCAGTGTGTGGTCAGGCCTTGCCAGTCCTATTTACTGCTGAGTCTGCCTCCCACCCTCCCAACCTAGAGCAGTCCCTGACCCAGAGTAGGTCAGTAGTTACTTGTTACATGAACGAATGAATAAGTGCTATTCTGTAAACTCTAAAGTGCAAAAATGTAGGTGTTGATTTCATAGTCATTAAACATGATCACTCAGATCTGTATTTATTATCATGCAACCAGTTTGGGTTATACAATAGCATGTATTGGGTGCTTGCTAACATTTCCTTTTAGTTTGCAGAAATTATTACAATATTCAAAATTACACTTGAAATACTGGGGGCAAGTCCAGGGATTTATGGGATGTGTGTTAGTAAAGCTATGATCTTATAAAAATGAAAGTTTTGGGCATACGTAAAATCAAGTTTTCTGCTGGGTTTTGTGACTATATAAATGGAAAAACAATATTTTTCTTCCAAAAATGATTCATCCAACAAAAATAGTGGTATGGTGGATATAAAATAACTTTATGGATAGCAGTAAATCTTTGTGGAATAAGATCCTAATCTTTTTATGAAAACATAGGACATGCTTCTAGATGCTGATTAGCTTTGTGCAGAAACTACAGAGAATAGTAAGTATTCTAGTCATCTATTCTAATTAAAATTTAAATTGAAATCTGGGTTCTAATGAAGAGAAACTTAGTGCTGGCCCTGTGGGAACTCTTCAGAGGGTAAGAGGAAAAATGCACAAAGGCATAAAAAGATTTCACACAGACATTTTCTTCTCATGTGTTTTATTTGAACATACAATTTATATTTTATATAGGAGCATGTCTTTCCCTGATGGAGGCCAAACACTGTCCTTTTGACATGGACATTCTTAAAATTGTGTCATATCCCAAGAGTGCAGACCCAACTATGTCACTGTGGGCACATTGGCATTATCCCTCTGACACCGTCTCAGGGAAATTAGGTGACAGCTCAACTCCACCTGAGAACTGGATTCATTACTACCAATTTTGGGCATATGATTTGGCAGACAGGGCTCAATGTCAGAGGTTACTGCTGTGTTGAGGGAAAAAAAAAAGTTGGGCTGCTACAGAGATATAATCAAGGAAGAATAAAACTTAAAACTCCATACAAATCTTATTGGGCAACTTTAAAAATTAAGTCTGGTTGTCAGATTATTTTACAACATCCCTTTAAGAGCTACTTGTTAAATACCACACACAAGCACAAGCCTAGAGAACTCATTCAAAGAGATAAGTTATTCAAAACATTGACAAGAAATAAATGTATAAAATAAAGACATTTCAAAAGAAAGATGTCAAAATGGTGATTTCTTACTAAATGTGATATTGTCATAAACATAAGGTAAATATAGGAAATGGAAACACTAAAAAATCCGTTATAGTATTTTAAAAGACATATTTGCACCACTTCAAAAAGATGTGATTTCAACCAGACATTTGAATCAAATTCAACTATTTCTTTAAACTTTGAACTGCATTTGTTTGCTAAAACATGACACACTAAGTGTGTCATTCCTCCATCTTATAGAATATTTCCTGCTGTATTTCTCCACATTTATTCTCTTAGGTTAATTGGGGAAGTGAAACTAATTCTCTATTCAGGATTCCTTCTCAGTCAAGAACAAAGGCATTTCAGCCTACAGGAGAATATCTGAAGGCAGAAGTGGTTCTAGAAAGGTAATAAACACTGTGTTAAGGCATCTTTCCCTGGCTGTGAGCATTCTGCAGATAGATGAAAGTTAGCAGCTGTCTGTTGGACACTGTGAGTGGTAGGTAGCATGCCAGAGAGAGAGAGAGCTCACAGCTAATCTATTGTGAACACTATGCAGCATCTCCTCCTCAACCTCCCTTGGTTACTATGCAGAGAGGGGGTTGGGAGAGGAACATCTCCCCAGCAACACTTGAAGGAAGAGCACGCTGAAAAAACAGAACACAAAATGACAAGGACAGATCTGACACGGACTACCAGTGGAGTTTGATTAAAATGTACCAAAATTGTAAGTTTTCCTTTCCTATTTAACTGTAAGACATAGTCAGTGTTGCTTAATGTCAATGCTGTTAATGAAGTTGTCAGGCTTGTCACTTTCATTGAATACCAACTTTACTAAGAAACTGGTGCTACAGTTACCTCCAGCTGTATACGATTAAATTCATTCAAGTATGCCCAGGATCCAGACTGTTGGATCTTTGGAGAATTTCCCTATGGCTTTGGAGTCTGCCCCCATCAGAACAACTCAACATACCTTGTGAAAGACAGAAGCTTAAAACACTCATCGGAAACACAAAATTTATTTCGAACTTCCTCCAAAATGGGCCAGTTGGAAATTGGAGGATTCTATTCTCCTATAAGAACCAGTCTCGTTCGCAGATTTTGTGGCACGTTTTGAGGCACTCCAAGACTCTGTATCCCTACTGTCTGTCTTCTGCATTCCTTCCACAAGTGAAATAAAATTCCACCATTTTTCCTTTGTTCATTCCTTCCTTCCTTTATTCTCTTATTCAAGAAATGTTTGAGTGTCTGGATTAATATTGCATTAAGTACAGGAGGTGATAAAAAGAAGAGCAGATTTTTAAGAATTGGAAATTCAAATAGGGTAGAAAGACTTGTGCATAAATAGCTAACATCCAAGATATAAAGTAGTAAACACTGCAAAGAAGATAAAGTATTATGGGCTGAAATTCACGTGGGAAGATAAGAAAAAGTTTGAGGCTGAGGCTGCATCTGAACTAGGCCTTCAGAGGTGGATAATATTTGAATATTGGGGGTACTTGCTGAGCTCTCTCCCTGGAACTCTCTGATCTTCACATGGCTGGCTCCTTCTTGATACTTAGTTTGAGATCAAACATCAGCCACTCAGAAATATCTTTCCCTGAATACTCAGTGAAGTGACACATCCCACTTGCTTTCTATCACATCACTCTGTTTTATTGTCTTCAGAGCACTTATCACTCTGTGAAATTGTTGTTTATTTATTTACTCTTTTCACTCATTAGAATAAAACATCCATGGAAGTAGATATCTTGTCCCACTTGATTAATGCTGTATTCCCAGGGCCTAGAATATGAGTGGCCTGAAGCAAAGGCTCAAAAAATGTAAATGAGTGAAATGAGTGAAAAAGATGAGGAGAAGAAGACTCCAGGAAGAGTATAGGAAACAGTGAGGAGGCTGGAGCACGTGGATGTGCATAAGAAACAGTAAAACAGGTGTGAAGTCATGGCAGAAAACACATCCAAAAGGTAGACTGATGCAGATGTTGAGAGTATCAAATGCTGGTTTAAGGAATTTGAATTTTTTTCTATTGTAAGTGGGCAGCCATAGATTTTGGAATAGGAAAGTCACTCAAAGCAGCATTGGAAAAGCTTAGCCTTTCGGCTGTGTCCAAAATAAAGGAGCAGAGGCTGAAGTCTGGAAGAACAGTTAGAGAACCATTTAGTAGTTTAAGTGGGAAGAAATAAGATTCATTACTTTAGGGAAAG
>NW_006794332.1:933499-948364 GCF_000442215.2 Lipotes vexillifer | reverse complement strand
AGGGAAAGACCATGGCATGATGATTAATCCTCAACACGTGTGAAATTGTGTCTCCAATCTCTCTCACAAGACTTAAGTAAAAACTATTCAAGGAATAAGTATTCAGTAACAGAAAGACATGTGATGGGGTTAAGGAAAAAGGGAGGAAGGAAGAATAATTCCTAGACCTTTATGTCCAAGGAAGCCAGAGCTGGTTGGAAAGGCCTTGCAGGGAGGAGAAGACGATCTTGAAAACACCTTCACATTGTTTCTAGATCTGGCCTTGTCTTTGAGCTGAGAAAACCCAATTTGAGTTCGGATATACTTTTCCATGTTTTATTCATTCTTTAGGACAAAGAGAACACCGTTCCGTTGCACACTAGCCACCTCATGTCTACTGTTAGACCACACACTCTGGTCCTCACATTCTGGTGACTCTTTAAGAAGATCTGAATATTATAGAGAACAAACTAGGGGTTACCAGTGGGGAGAGTGAGGGGAGAGGGGCAAGATATGGGCAAGATATGGGATGAAGAGGTGCAAATTACTATGCGTAAAATACATAAGCTACAAGGCTGTATCGTATATAGCACAGGGAATACAGCCAATATTTTGTAATAACTTTAAATGGAATACAATCTATAAAAATTTTGACTCACTGTTATATACCTGAAACTAATATAATATTGTAAATCCACTATACTTCAATTAAAATTTTTTTAAAAAAGAAGATCTGAAAATGTAGCAGACTGTGGGTCCTGGAACCAGAGCAACAGGGTTCAGATTCAGTTGTCTACCCTTGGACAAGTTATCTAAATGCTCTGTGCCCCAGTTTCCTTATTTGTAGACTTGTGATGATAATAGTAGAGCCAATGACATAGAACTTTTGTGAGAATGAGTGAGCTAAAACATGTAAAGTGCTCAGAGGAGTACCTGGCACAAAGAGAATACTCAGAAAACTTAGTTGTTACTATTAATGCTACTGTTGCTACTCTTCATCACATTGCTAGCACCTAGCATAGTACTCAGTGCATGCTCACTATTACTCATTAATATTAATGAAAAAAAGTATGGCCTTCATTTATGTTCTGGGTTATAAAGAAATATTCTAGTAAGCCACTTATTTGTCAGCTTCCATAATGTCAGGAGTCCGCTTTGGATAGGGGAATAGCTTCAACAGCTTTCCTATGAGGTTACCAGCTCACTTTCTTTCCCATGAGTGACGCAGTTTGCTAGCCCACGGGTACATCATCATCATTATTACACCATCATCCTAGTTACCATATAATGAACACTCGCAAGGTATCATATATTTCTGTTTGATGCAAATAGTAATGTGTGCCAGACACTGTTCTAGGGCCTAGGAATGTAACAGTGAACAAAACCCTTTTCTTTTCCCTCTAGGAGTCAGTACTTTTTTTTTTTTTTTTATTGAGGCATAGTTGATGTACAGTATTTTGTAGGTTTTAGCATAGAGATTCAAAAATTTTAAATGTTATATTCCATTTATACTTATAAAATATTGGCTATATTCCCTGTGTTATTCAATATATCCTTGTAGCTTATTTATTTTATACATAGTAGTTTGTACCTCTTAACCCCCTACCCTTATCTTGCCTCTCCTCCTCTCCCTCTCCCCACTGGTAACCACTAGTTTGTCCTCTATAATCTGGGAGTCTGTTTCTTTTTTGTTATATTCACTGGTTTGTTGTGTTTTTTAGATTCCACATATAAGTGATATCATCCTGTATTTGTCTTTCTCTGTCTGACTTATTTCACTTAGCATAATACACTCCAAGTATATCCCTGTTGTGAAGTTAGTACTTTATAAATGTAATTTCATTTAATCTTCCCCAAAGTGATGATGCGTTATCACTCCCCTTTTATTTATGAGAAGTTTGAGGCTCAGCATAGCTATTGATACATGTGAAAAATCATACAACTATTAGGTGGCCGATGTAGGATATTACTCCAGGTCTGTCTTCAAAGTGTGTTTTCTTTCCAGTAAGCTTCAAAGCTTCTTAAACATCCTGAATCTATAAAGTAACAAATATTCTTTTGTAATTGCTTATGTTGAGTGAAAGCATCTTTATTAGAAGTTCTGTCAAATTGACATTTCTGAGAAAGATGTAATATAAAATTGGGCTAAAGGGTTGATCTAGATAGAACTCTAATAAAACAGTTCTAGATGTCTCTTAGCAAGTATTTTTATCAATATATAAGCATTTAGGTATTACTGAATATGAAACTGGGGTCAGGTTGTTTTAGTTGTGATGGAAAGCCAACACAAAGAAGCTTAAGCAAAAAGCAAGGGACCTTATTGGTCCATATAACTCAACCATAGGAGAGGTTGATGGATTCAGGTGTGTCTGGATCCAGGTACTCAGAGAATATCGGCAAGGCTTGTCTTGTTCTCTCTAGTTCTAAGCTTTCCTTTCTCCCCTATTGGCTTCAGTTTCAGGCAGGAAACTCTTCCTGTGGTTGACTTGTCCTTTCAACTTCCAATCCCGTAGAAATGAGCACCTCTTTCCTTATGGCTCTGGTCAAGCTCCTGAGGAAGACTCTATTTGAACCAGCTTGGGTCATGTGTCCGCCAGGTATAGGGGAGAGGAACACTCTGATTCTAGATCATGTGCATGCTTGAACTTTATGGGCTGAAGTGGATTTTTATGGAAAGCTAGAGATCTAAACATTCCCCAAAGAAAGGGATGCTGGAACAGCCAATATAGTCAGGAAAGTTCAAAGCTACACAGGACAGAGAGTAAGCAGAGAGTGACAAAGAGTCTAGTGAAAATCACCAAGAGAAAGCTGCAGTTAGTCACTGGAATAAAAGATTAATGTAGTCACTCTGGTAATTTCACCATTTTGCCACAAGGTTTAAATTACTGATCTGAAATGTAAAACTGGAAAATGTATGTGGAATTAGCATTTTACTAGAGTGATAAATAAATGCTGGAAATAATACTTCAGATGTAAACATATGCTCCATCTGGGTTAGGCCATAAAACAGTTGCACTAAAAGAATATTTTTCTTTGCATGCTGCTAGAAACTTGCACCCTTGCAAATTTTCAATCTTCCCCAAAGCAAATCCTCTTCTTGTATAAATTTATGATAGAAGGGAAGAAAGCATCCAGGTGATAAATTCTATGCACCCTCTAAACTCATGCTTTTTCTTTTAATTTCCTTATTTTTCCATTTCCCTCTCTCTGAGCTTTCCTCCATCTCTTCCATTCTTCTCTCCTGCCATATACCAATGTATTTGTCAATAACATTTGACTTGTTTAAATTGTTCATAAGCCCCTGCCATCATGCAACATAGAACAGAGTGAAATAGTTGCCCTAGGAAGATTTCCAATAAAAGGCTGTTTCAAGGTAAGATTTTGCTAGAGAACGGGTACCTTTCCTGATGACATAGTTTTCTCACATGTGGAGGAGAAAAGAAAGAAAAAGGACTAACAGTTCTGAGCGTTTCCTATGCACTAAACCCTGTGTGAAGTAGGTTTGTCTCTATTCTCTTACTGAAGTAAGTCACCCTTGTTTCAGCTTCCATGAGCCAGCTATAATCACCATCTTATAAACAAGGAAACTGGTCTAGAAAGGGCAAAATAACTCAGCCCAAGTCACCCAGAGAACAAAAACCAAAACTTGAACCATGTCTACCTGATTCCAGAACCACTGTGTTTTCCAAATCCAGTAACTATGTGATTTTTATGTCCTGATACCGCATCCTCTCCATTCTTTCTCCTACATAGTTCTTTAACTTCCAATTCAATGTCATCTACAGTAGTCTACCTTAGCCTATCATCAGCTTCCTCCTGGACTAAAGCAACAGCCTCTCAACTAATCTCCTTGACTCCTTCCTTGGTCTCCTCCATTCCATCCTCCACTTGCCTAATGAACATTCTAGAGACAGCTCTCATATGATCCACTTTCGTTAAAACCCTTAAAAGGCTCCCAACACCCTTAGGGTCAATTCCAAAGTTTTTGGCATGATCTCATCTTTACCTACCTCCTTAGCTCCATCTTTCCTTCCTCTCATTTTGTGTTCTAGCTGTATTGAATATTTTCTAGGTCCTCAGATATGACACACTCATTTTGCCCACCAGCCTTTGTGCTTGCTGTTTCCTCTACCATTGTCTCTTTACTTTGTTGACTCTTATTATCCTTCAGGACATATTTAATTTATTTTTTTTTCATTGCCTCTGGGAAGCTTTTGCTGACCTCCTAGATTACGTTAGATTCTGCTTAGCATAGGCATTCCCTTAACATCGCATGTCTCTCTGGATGGAGCATTTATCACATCACAGACTGTTGTATGCCCAGGGAGGGCAGGCATCATGGCAGTCTTGCCTACCAGTGACTACCTAATACTTAGTGTGGTGACTGACACTTCACAGTAGGCACTCATTTTATATTTTTCAAATGCTCAGTGAATTCAAGTTATGCTCCTTGACTGTGAGTCTCCCTGAGTCTCTCTAAGTAGATGGGAAGTATCATATCATTTGATATAATACTGAGTGAAGTAAATGAATAATGAAGAGCTATATACCATAGTTATATGGTATATAGTTAAACAGTTTGTGCAATTACTTATTCATTCTTCTGGTAACACAACATTTTTTTAGATTATATGACATACGTAATGCTGTGCCATGTACTGAGGATATAAAGAAATCATTTCTCCAGGATCCAACAATCTATTATTTAGGGATGTAGGACACACACACAAAATATTTACCAAAATGGGAAACATTATAATAATAGCTTTGGAAGGCCAAAGCAGAGGAAGATCAATATTAGTTGGCATGCCAGGGAGTCTGAATGAAAGAAATGGGCCTGGATAAGTAGTTAGGATTGGAGAATCAGAAGGGATTGGGGAAGGTATTCTGGGTGAGGAAAGAGCATGATTAACAACAGTTATAGATGAGAAGTGAGTTAGCTGGAGTGAAGAGTGTGTGTAGAGAAATGAGAGGCAGGATTAGACAGATTGGAGGGGGTTTGATTTTATAGAGTCATGAATCCAAACGGAGGGCTCTGCGCTTTATGCTGTAGAAGGCAGTTAAGAATTCTCTCCATATGGATGTGACATAAAAATATTAATATTTTTGAAACATGAAATCTTTCCTGAGTCTTTCAGAAAGGCCCAGGTGTTTCTTGTTCTAAGTTCCTACTGATCCTAATGATTATTTTGTAATTGTTGGGTTAGTTTTCTTATTTCCCACTAGACTGGTAACTTCCTTGAGTAAAGAAGGATGCAATTTTGTTTCACATCCCCAGTGTCTAGCACATTGCCTGGTACATAGTCAGCATACAATACATACTTACTGAGTGACTCAATGCTGAAATGAATTAGTTATCAATCAGGCATCAAGGGGTAATATTTGAAAGTAGGAGAGAAAAGATACAGGAGATTAGTAGGTTAATGACAATAAACTAGGCATGATAGCGTAAATGATTGGAGTGGCTCCACAGGCACCTATGTGAGACATGTTTGGAAGAACTGATTATGCCATATGCCTTATGGTAGCCCAAAATGGAGATCTACCAAGGCAGCTAGAGAAACAGAACAAGATCTTGATTGAGATGTCGGGGTTAATCATTCAAATAAAAGCTTTTGCACAGAATGAGGCACGGTTTCTAATGATTATTTGAGCCCTTATCAAAATTTTACAGCAGGACAATCAAAGCAGTGTTATGTAATTAATATAGAAGGGGATATATTAAAAAAATCTTCAGGACATAATGTTAAATAGAATCTACTGAAAAGTTATATCCCAAATACTGATTTTTTGCCTATGGCCATTGCAATTATAAGAGATTTTGGCTTTGCTTTTGCCTATCTGAATTTTTTCATTTCTCTGAAAAACTATAAATACCTCTCATGTGGTAGTTATGATGAATGCCAATACCATTATAAAATTGTTACAGGGATAATTCAGTACACTCTCTATGTTTTCTGAAATTGTCTTATCTGTTAAGGCAAGATTCCAATTTGGGAGCCACATATACATACGAGAACAAAACCATCTATTTGTGAAATGTGAGATGAAAAACACGCCAAACTATCTATTCTTATGACCCTCAAGCTCCTTTACTTTACAATATTATTTTCAATTGCATCCTCAAGTGGCACTTTTATTTTATAATTTAAAAGAGCACACTGGATAATATATAAACCTGAGAGTAGCTTTACTACATCCTAGTCAATGGAAATAAATCCTGCCCCTTTCCACTGTAGTGTACCTATCTTGCAAATCTCCGTCAACTGCATGGAGGCATTATGCATATGAGAAGTGGCATTTGTTTTTTTATTACCACTTGGTTGGAGCTCATGTAGGCTTTCTCTGCATACTGCTTTCAGCATACAGTGTGTAAAATGGAATCTTTCCAAATCCCATCCTCTCTGCTTAAGTGTGGGCCTGCCTGTTGCTCACCCTGCAGTTTCTCCTTGGTTTCCAAACACCCTCCCACTGGTCCCTGGTAGAGCAGCTCCAGAGAACAGTACCCTCCCATCAGTTTAGCGAATAGCTGGATTTCCTAGGCAGACCTTTTGGTTGTGAGTAACTGTGTGAACTCCAGTGACTCACACACTCATAATTATGTGCACACAGGGGCTCTCCATCCTGCATTTGTTTTTCACTTCCTGTGGTGTTTAAGTCATAAAGAGAAGACTTTTCCCCATTTTCTAAACCCAAAACAACCTGCTTGGGGCAGCCCTTGCAAGTCCTCTTGTAGGTTTCTGTTTTCCTTGTCCCCGCTGATCCATCTGGCTTTCAACCAAGGTTTAACCGTAAGACGCTCATCAGAGACCTTAAAGAATAAAGGTTTCCAGCATGGGTACACTATATTAATAAATGAAACCCAACCTTTTAAAAATTACATGGTCAGAAAAACCCATTAGGCTGTAAAAGAGTTGAAGTAAACGTTAGATTTTAATATCTACTGCTGCTTAGATTTTTCTGAACTGAAAAATCCCCGGTGAGCACTTAAAACTTCATTACTCCACTGAAAGGTTGTGAAAGGCTATTCAAAGGTTTTCAGTTTTGTTGAAGTCTAGAGGTTATTACAACTGGAAAGAATACAAACCCTAATATTACAAGAAATGAAAGGAATGAAATTTATGTTCTCATCTTCCCTGCAGTTTAATCCAGGTCTATTAGATTCATTGGTAAAAATTAGGGCAGATTGAAAATTATCTACAGGTTTGATGAAAAATAATATTTGGACATTATGAAAAGTATCACTGTCTGCATCACACTCAAAGAAATGCTTTATCTCCCAGTCTTCTGGTCCGAAGTTATTTCAAGACTGGCCTCTGCTTGAAGCCCCTTAAACAGCTTCAAAACTCACATTAAAAACTTAGAGCAAAGCTGTGAATCCTATCCCCAAAGCCAACATATGAAATGAAACCTGCAACTCAAACTCATAAATACAAAAACTTGGGGGTTATGTTCTTTTTCCATGACTTTTTAAAAAGTATCCTATTTTTTTAATGGAAGGACTTTGTCTTAATTTCCTTTTACTTTGCCAAAATTGGTATTGATATATTTAACCAAGTAGCATTAGATGCTTTGTACATCCCTTATTCTTCTTTCAAAGACCTTTGTGACTCTCTCCAGTCAGTCTCTGTGCTGCAGAGTGGCTTTGAGCTTAATATAACATTATTCTCCATATGTCTCCTTCTAACCATTCATCCACCTGCCCATCTATCTATCTGTCCAGCAAACATGCCTGGCACTGTGCTGGGTGCTAGGGAGCCAGGAAAAGATTGCTGACTGTTTTGAGGTGGACAAGTTAACAAATTGTAGCATAAAATGGAGTGACAAGTGCTATGCTGGAGGTGTGTTTAAGGAGCACTAAGCTCTCACAGGAAGAGCCTAGCTTTACTACCTGAGAGGAAGGTTTATTTGAGAAGGAGACATTTGGGGGTAGGGGTTCAAAGGATGAGTCATGGAGGAAATGGGTAAAAGGGAACACCATAAGGGCAATTTTATACTTGGAAAGGCACGGTGGGATATAAAAGCACAGCATCTAAATCAGGTTCAGAATGGGTGAGTGTGGAGCTTGGCATAAGATGAATCTAAAAAAGTGGTCTGGAATGAATGGTGAAAGCTATTGTTGAAAGGTGTATTGGATTTGGTTAGGGAATTTTATGTTTTTTTTTTTCTAATTGCAAAAATATTGATACAAACTTACTGTAAAAATTGAAAATTTAGAAAAGTATAAAGGGGAAAAAATTTTAAATCATTCATAATCTCATCATGTGGTAGAAATCATTGCTAATATTTTGATGTGTTGTGTTTATTTCCAGTCTTTCTCCCATGCTTTAAAGAATTTTTTTGTTGAAATCAAATCTTGCACACAATTCTATATATTATTTTTTTCCAAATAACATTATAACTAATACATAATTCTATATTACCCCTTCTTCATAATTGTAACTTCAATGGTTGCATTGTAATCTACTACAATGAATGGAACTGTTCCTTGGCTGATGGATTTTTTTTAAAAGTTTTTGACATTATAAACAGTTCTGTAAAGACCATTTTTTGCATAAATATTTTTTCTAATTTTTGGATTATTTTCCTAGGCTTTATTCATCAGAAAAGGTAAATGAGGTACTTAGCACAGTAGTTGGCTCAAATATTAACAATTATTATTGCCAAAAGTGGAACCATTGGGTAAAAAATAAGAATAGTTTTAAGAGTCCTGATACACATTATTAATTTTTTCAAAATTATTTTAATGAATTATTCTTCTGCAAGAAATAATGTAAAAGTCCCTCTTTTATTGTATCTTTACCCACTGTAAATATTATCACAAAATTATCAAAACTTAGCTTTGTTAACTTGATAGTGAAACATAGCATACCATTGTTTTAATTTATATTTCTTTGGGTACCAGTGATGCCAAATAGAAATTCAATGTTTATTGACATTTTGTGTTTTCTCTTCTGTTTTCATGTTCTTTGACCATTGTTTGTAAAGGATTTGGAAAGTCCTGCTAGAAAACTGGGAGTTTATCCAATTGGCAATGGGGAGTCACTGGCAATGGGGAGCTTTTCAAGTTTTTGCAGTTGCACAAAAATGACCATCGCAGAAATATAATTCATTGATCTTCGATTATTAGCTCCATAATAACACTGTTCACATATGGTTTTAAGAGGCATGGTGATAATAATAACAACATGATAAATAATAATAGTAGCTGCTATTTAGTACATGCCTGCTAAGCAACAGCATTTTGTAGGCATTTCCAATATTATTTTAATTAATTCTCATAACACTGTAAGGTAGGTATTATAATCTCAGCACCATAGCTTGAAGTTTGAGTGCCAGTTATTCATCTTTCCTCCATCCCAATTCTATTCATTAGAGAACTAAAACAAGGAACACAGCTATATTGTAATAAAATTTCTATACAACTCTAAGGATATTTCTGGGGTTTGCCATATGATATATTTAAATGCTCAACTCTAACATATCTAAAATATAAACTATTTGTACTCTGTTTATACATAGCTACACAAATTGATTTCAAAAATATCATTATTATTGAACCTATTTATAGAGTGATTTAATGGATGACATTTTATGGAAATCTTAGTTAAGTTATATTAAGTAATTAGGCTTGTTTAGGCGTGGAAGCCTCAACGATTTCCCCAGGAATTTCTTAAAACTCCTCAGTTTTAAGAGAGATTTTGTGGTATATATCCAATTTAAAAAAAGACTGAAGCATATCTAAATCAAGCAATGAAAAAAAAAATGGTGGGGTGTTCACAGTTCTGGCTTTGAATTACAGTTCATTCTTCAGCATCTAATCATTTTTCATTCAAAAATATAGAGGGAGGAGATATGGGGATATATGTATGTGTATAGCTGATTCACTTTGTTATATATATATATATATTAGTTCCTCTTAGGGATTATGAATTGGGTATATACTTGAAACTTGTCCTCATACAGGAGGAGATAAGCACAAATGATCTGACAAATTCCATTAGAATTTTAAATGGTAATAAGTGCTTTCAGGAAAACCTGCAGGAAATCTAAATGAGTAGTAGAGAAGACAGCTCTGAGGAAGTGGTATTTAGCCTGAGTTTCAAAGGATGAGTTAGAAATAGCCTGACCTATATTAGGGAGAAGGTGTTTGGGGAGAGGTCGTGAGCAGAGAAAAATGTGGAGGGTTTGAGAAACTGAAAGATGAGTGTGGTTGGAGCTCAAGCTAGGCGGAGAATGAAAAGGGAGTAGATCATGCAAGACCCTGTGGGATGTTGGCATTTCTGGATTTTACTCTAATGATAAATGCAAAGAGACATTTATCATTATTATCATCATCATCATCATCATCATTAATTAATTTATTTTTAGCAGAGGAGTGAAGAATGCCTCCACTATTTGGTATATATGTAGGTGAAAGAAGTGGTATTTGGCAGGAAATGAGAAAAGGCTTTTATTCTGTTTTAATTACTGTGATCAAACTTCCTAAAAATAATAGGGACCCATGGCTTAATAAACGTTTTTTTCTGTGCTGCTGCAGGAATAAGAGTTCAACTGGCAGTTGTTGACATTTCTGGGAAATTATAATAACAATAGGGAGGATATTTTACAATTGGGACTTGTCAGGAAAATAGTATTTCTATGATACCTTTATGTGTAGCAGGCTAGGGGGTCTGGACTTGATTCTTCTGGCCATAGGGTGACATTGGAGGTTTGTAGGTAGAAAGTGACGTGATCCGATATGTTCTAGTGAGGTGATTGGACGCACTGAGGGACTGGATTGCAGAAGAATGAGACAGCAGTTAGGAGTTTACTTTAGGCGTCCAGGCAAGAGATGATGAGATTTGGCTAAGACACTGGGGTGGGTTTCATTTACATGTTCCTGAGATAATGTGTATTCTTCTCACACATGCTCATAAGTGTCTGGGAAAATGTTACTATTTATGTATGGTTAGGGCAGATCTACAAAGAATCTGAATAAATGCTCCTTTTCCAAGAAGCTGGGTGGCATATGGATCACTCTTGTCTGCGAATTTTTATACTTTATTAATTGTATCAGCAAGTATAAATCAAGCCCCAATTACCTATACCAGTGGATACTGGAGTCATAATTGTTTACCTGAAACAAGGTAGGGGTAATTATGCTATTAATGCCATTTGTACAACGAAAGTCAAAGTTCTCAGCAGCGGCAGCTTCTATATGACTGCCAAATAGTCTTCAGTTTTTGACAGGGCAGACTTCAAGTGTGGGTAGTCAACGACATGCCTTGAAGGGGTAGAAAGGAGGTATCTTTTGCGAGCAGAGCCATATTTCTAGAAGGTTGATGTCTGGAACACCATCCTCAGTGATTCTCTTATACCTTTGCTCTAAGCATTGCATTTCCTCTATGGTCCTTTGAGAATGGGAATGTATCTGGTGGGGAAAATCATTGGGTTGTGTCTATAGCACAAAAATACAGTGAGTTAATTAGGTTGCTTTTCTTGGTTGCTTTGGAGACAGTGATTGTGACTGTATTGCTATGGGATAGGGGACAGGGAGAATTTAGTACAGAGAAGAAAGGGGGCACTGAAATAAAGTGACTGATATAGAGAAAGGAAGAAGTAGGAATTTGTGGGGGTTGGGAAATGCTGTCAGCTCATCCATAGTTTTGACTAGGTCTGGCCCTGGTAACTAAGTTAATCAATATTGTATATGTTGTAACTCAGATCATCTCAGATTTAGAAAGGATATTAAATATCACTTTATCCAAACCTCATCTATTACATGAGAATTACTTACAACACTCCTAACAAGTGACCATGTACCTTTTCCTTGAATACTTCAAGTGACATGCATCCCTTGACTTCCCCAGGCAACCTGTTCCCACTGAGGCCAAGACTGGAATTTCATTATAAGTTGTTCCTTATGAGGAGCCCAGATTTGTGTTCTTGAAACTTTGTTTTGACTTCCAGACCCACACTTTCTTCAATTATTCATATTTGTATTTTCTTTTTTTCTCCCTCCCTCCCTTTCTCCCTCTTTACCTTTCTCCAAGCATTGGGCACAGAACAAGTTTAATTTTTCCTACATGCAATCCAAGTATTAAGGACATATCATCACAGCCTCTCTAAGTCCTCTCAAGAGTTGAACTCCTTGTTTTCTTTATTTTTCAATCACAGTCAAATTACTTTAAATTTCATATTATAAATGCAATCTGCTGGTTGTGCCTATATTTCACAGTAGGGTGGCAGATTGTCTAAAAGCATTCAGTAGGGGAATATTCATTTCAACCCAAACAAGATAAAGTGTATGCTCTTGCGAGTTTCCTTTGCCTCCCAAGTATTTGATTATGCTCCACAGGTGATAGAAAACTTGTTTTGATAGCTTCTTACAGAAAATAACTACACCTCAGTTGTAAGTTATTGGAATCCCAATTTTAAGTTGTTCCTTTAATAACATGACATTTTTGCCTTATTCAGATTATCTGCTTCTCAGGGATATTACTAAAAGAAAATCTATACAATCACAACAAAGTTACTTATTTTCTTATAGTTATATCCCTGAGAAGCAGATATGATAACCAGAATGATAACTTTAAAGGTACCAAACAAATTAATGGTCTTATGAGCTGGATGTCCTCTGCTGGATTGCTTGTCACATAAAATACCCTTCTCCCAAACTTTCGGGACCTAAAAGTGTATGAACGCTCAAACTCTCTCTACAGATGTCTATGAACAAATCAGATGCTTGAGGTGACTTCTAAAGTGTCAAATGCTTCACTGTGAGGCCTGGGTCAACTCATCTAGCATATTTAGAAATCCTACTAATAGCAAATGTGTTTTTGCTTTGAAATTAAATGCCAGTCATATGCCAAACCAATCATATGCCAATGCCAAACATATAAAGTTCCAATTTCCACAACTTTGTAGCTATTTCTCTTCTCACTTGACTTTCATTTTATATAAGCTTTCTTACATTTTATGATTAATTTACTGTGCATATTCTCACAACTTAGTTTTCTCTCTCCTTGACATCAGAAGGACTTCCTCTCACTGATAGCCAATTTACTAAATAACATTTCTTTCCACCTGCAAAACTCACTTCATTCTATAACTTTTCTAGACTGAACTTGATCCTGTCCAGAAAGTAGTGAATTAAGGACTATTGCCAGAGGCAAGGAGAGGCAAAAACAGAAAAAATAAAAAAATCATAATTGATCCAAACATCATATAAATATGTAATGACTTTATATACACTATCTCATTTGCCAGGGATTGTCTAGGGAGGCTGCATGAATCAGTCACAGCCAGTGAGACACAGAGTGAAATCAGCTAGGAGCTGTCTGAGAGAGCTTATGCTGCTGGTAAAATGCTGGACCAGTAAGAGAGGCTTTTTTTTTTCCCCTCTTTTTCTTCCTTTATCTTGTGGTGCTATAGTATAAGAGTGTGACGCTTCAAGTTTCAGTGGCCATCCTTTAGCCATAATGGAGCTACTGCTAATGATACACAGTTGATGGCAGGAGAGAAAAGCAGAAAGAGCCTACTTCCTTGTGACATCACGAAGGTGCTGTATCTGCTAGCTCTCGTTACTCCAAAAATATTGCTTAAAACAATAACCATTTATTTAGCTAAAGATTCTATAGGTGGCAGTTTGGGCTGGCTGAGCTGGGTGGGTCTTCAGGACTCAGCTGGTCTGATTCGTGCATCCATGGTCAGCTGCCAGGTCAGTTGAGAGTTGTTTGGTAGGCAGGGGTGGGGAGAGTACATAGCTAGAATGGCCTGTTTCTACTCACATAGTCTCTCACCTCCTGTAAGTTAGTCCAGGAATATTATGGTTATTTGGAGTACAAGAGTGAAAGTGGAAGTGCATAAAGTCTCCTGAAGCCTAGTCTCAAAACTTGTCCAACAGTTCTTCTGCTGCATTCTATTAGTTCAAGAAAGCGACAAGGCGATCCAGACTCAAGAGGTGGTAAAGGCTCAGTCTCTTGGAAGGAGCTACAAAGAATTATACCCATTTTTCCATCTGCCACAAATACCAAATCAACGTTGGGACCACTCACCTTTGGACCAATGCATATCTTTATGGGTTAAATTACCACGAAGCAGTTTTTGTTATTTTCTGCCAACATATTCTAACGGATCCAAACTGTCCTCCAACGTTCCAGCAGCTGACCCTTAAGCTGAAGAAGCAGCCTTCACTCTAGACAAAATTACAAGTTAAACTCTTTAATTTTCAGAACAAAAACACCCTGCATACTACTTGGAGGGCTGATATACTGAGAAAATTATCCTCCTTTCAATCAACACCACAGGAAATTTGCATTTCTGGGGTGTGTGAGTGATTTCCACTTTTAATTGTCTTCCACACAGTTCTTGTCAAAGATGAGCTGAGACAATCCGCATCCCACAGGGATTACCTGTTATATCTTCTTCTTCTAGATTCTGTAAGCCTCAATTTATTCTGCCTTGCTTTCCAGGTAGCTGTTTGCATGTTGGTCTCTCCCATTAGGTAGCAAGGAGTAGGGTGGCCAAAACTGTGTTATATTCATTCTTCCTTCATCACTCCCTGTTCCTGGCACGTTTCCTTCCCCATCTTCAGCACCCATGGCTCCCTCTGGCAAGTAGCAGGTACTCAGAGTTTTGTTGAATTGAATAATAGGATAAATGCTGATAATACCGTATTAAAGACTTTAGAGAGTCATTGGTGTTAAAATTCAAGGTAAAGGGGTTGTAAGTAAAGTATATCTCACTCTGAGTTTGTAGTAACTGTGTTTCTAGTGTCTGTAAACTTGATGCTTTAACATCTGTCCTGCAGGCATATGTTGGACATGCCTTATTCTGGACAACCTGATAATAAGTCTGCGTCAGTTTGCCTTGACCTCCTGCCTTCCTGGTCATCCCCTGCCC
>NW_006794332.1:927983-933148 GCF_000442215.2 Lipotes vexillifer | reverse complement strand
GGCATGTGGGATCTTCCCAGACCGGGGCACAAACCCGTGTTCCCTGCATCGGCAGGGGGGGGGGCGGCCGCCCCCCCCCCCCCCCCGCCCGCCGCCTCCTCCAGAGAAGTTCTCCTCCTGGGGACATGCTTTTCAAATATAAACCAAACAGTCCGGAGTCCACGCCCCCTACCACCTTTCTTTTTGGGCTCTTAGTCTCTGAGCCACTATCTGCCGGCCCTAATCACTCCAGAGGAAGGTACCAGATACCCAGGAACAGCCGCCATGCTCCAGAACCCACTGAAAACATTCAAACTAGCCAATCCTAAACCTGCTTACTCTGCCTTGTTTTTTCCTTCCCACAGTAAAAGCTCATGCTCATAATTCTCGCCTCTCTGCCTTATAACCTACACCAGCGTGATGTGTACTCCCTCTTTTGGGATCTGTGAGTATAATAAAATATCTTTTCAATGACAATCATCTCCTGCTCTGTTGGCCTTATAATGCTTATATTATAATAATACCTACTGAAACAGAGTTGATTGTTCCATACCTGACCAATATCCAGCCAGGGCCTGAAGTGGAGAAATAAAGGTTTTCTTTTTCCTTAAGAGGACTGGAAACAGAAAAAAAAAGTTTAAGGAAAATAGAATTTATGGGCTCTTAGAAGAAGAAGAAAAAACAATATTTGTCAGCAAAATGAGAGCTGGATAAGAGCTCTGGGCACTTGGAGTGAGAAAGTGGAAACACAAAAGGGAACAAAAAGGAACGGGAAAATATAAAGCTACTCTGACCATTTTGCCACTGTGTCTTAAAATACTTGCTGAATATGTGAATTGAGGCTTGGAGGAGCTTGTTTTCTGTATTTCTCCTTCCTGAGCTTCAAAAAATCCCACAGTAATTCCCATGGCAGCCAAGGCTGAGAACCAGTGTACTAGAGTCTTCCTATTCAAAGAGGAATCCTTGGGCCAGCACGGTTGGGCAACACCTCGGGGACATGGTGTCCTATTGCCAGCTTGCACAGGCTTCAAAAAGCCAATTGTACACATCTCTTTCCAACATCACCTTCACTGGCATGATGTTGACAGCTTGAAATAGGCCATGGTGGGAGTATTTATACCATGGGAATTGGAAAATGCCCTCTGATCCCTGGCCCCAGAGCCAGCTGTTAAATATTTACCAGCATTCCACTTCTTAGGGGCTTGTAAGAAATGCAGCATCTCCAGCTCCATCCCAAATCTACAGAATTAAATGAACATTTTAACAAAATCCCCAGGTAATCCACATGCATATTGAAGTTAGAGAAGCACTGATAAAGTCCAAATTCTTGACACAGCTTTCAAGGCCCTTCAAAATGCAGCTTCATATCCTCCCACTACCCATTTCCAGACACATGAAATCCCCCTCACTAAACGCCCTCCAAAATCCTGGATTCTCACAACTCCCCATGCTTTTCCCTTAGCCTGGGAAACCCATTTCTTTCTTTGCTTTCACTGCTAAAATCAATACCATCTCTTCCAACTGCACAGGCAGAAATAATGATTCTGGTTTTTTTGCTCCCTAACTTGTCACATAGCACTCTCTCAGGGTAATTCTTTTATTTTATTGTCATATTCCATTTACAAATCAATTTCTGTGACTTGCAAGATCCCCCAAAGGCAGGCACTGTGACTTCATCTCTAAATCCCTACAAACCAGCACATAGTAGGTGCTCAGCAAATATTTGTTAAATCTCTAAATTGCTTCATCAAAGAGATTTAATCTAAAAGTTTTGAAATTCTAGTCAGTTCTGATAACATATGCATCTAGGACAAATGTGAAAACCTCAGGAACAGGCATAAATGACAAAAATAAAAAGGGCTTTTCTGCTACAATTTGTTCCTAAGTACTTAGGAATAACTGAAAATTAAAGGCCATTTCTGCTTGTTTTGTTGAATAATACATCTGCAAACTAGAAAACTGCATGTCTATTTTATTTACCAGCACAAATGCCCATTTGCTCACACACATAGCTGTTTGCAAGCAAATTTTGTTCCCATGCAAAACAAATGTAAATTTGGCATTAAACAAGTGCCAATTATTTCGTGACTGTGGAAGGGAAAGGAAGGGTGATTTAACAGAGACTCTGGACTAGGAAGCAGAGAAGGCGGCCTAGCTCAGCTGCATGGGGCTTTCTCATCACACAGAGTGAATGTTTAATCTGCTTAATTGGGTGGGCATTCATTGCCGATGAGCAGGGACCCAGTGTTCCATGTCATTTTCTTTCTCTAGGAGATGGCTGCTATGACCTTCAGCAGTCTCCTTTGCTTGCTGCTGGAAAATAGGAGGCTAATTTGGGCTTGTTCTCATGTTTCTTTCATGCGGTGGAGGGAATTCGTTTGATAAGCCCTATGTCAGTTTTTATTGTGAGGCCTGATTACTGTGATTAATTTCAATACAACTAGTTACCGTTTATTAAGGACCCACTAGGTGCCAGGCACTAAACAGAGAAGCTTCAAGTGCCCTATCTCGGGGAAGTTTTAACCCTCACCACAACCCCGTAAGTGATGTCGTATTGGCCTTTTCTGAGGATCAGGAAACTTGAGGTTCGGTGTTGAGTCACGTACTGGTGAGTGGCACAGACTGAACTGTACATCAAGTCTGTTGGCTCTAACCAACCCTGGCATCCTATTCTTTCCACTGTGCCATGGTCCCTCAATTTAATGGAAACCACCTAATTAATCATTTTCAAAGCTTGACCGTGTCAGCAACTGTTCTGGAGAAGAACTTTATTCTTTTCTTTTGGCTGTCTTAGTGGAAAGAAGCAAAGTCTACTTTTCTGGCAACTCTACCTGCCTTTTTCCTCCTGCCCTCTTCTCTCCACACCCACCCCATTCCCAGGAGTTTGGGGTCTCCTGGGCTCCCACTTCACTTCCCAATGCAATCCTGCAGCCTTCTGTTCTGGGCATGTTCTGCCTCTTCCTTGAGTCCCCAGCTTGCACTCCCTGCTTATACAAAGCTCCCTTCCTTCCTCCCTGCCCCTGCCACACACACAGACACTGAACACTTAACTTGTCTCCAGTCTCATACTCCAAGCATTCCAAGCCACAACAGCCAAAATGATGAACTATTTCCTTCTCAGGTCCTCATGAGTTTCAAATGACTTACATTTAGTTCTGCAAAGGGTTATACATTCAGCAAAAGTGTACTGTGTGCCATTGGGTGTCAGGTACTGTTACAGGCATGACTTACATTTAGTTCTGCAAAGAGTTATACATTCAGCAAAAGTGTACTGTGTGCCATTGGGTTTCAGGTACTGTTATAGGCTCTGGATATTCAGCAGTCAACAGCACAGAAGGTCCCTGCCCTTATGGAGCTTATTTGAGTACCTGCTATACAGCGAGCACTGTTCTGTGATCTGAAGGTACAAATAAGATGAAGGCTTAGCATGTGTGCTTGGGGGTTCACAGATAACTAAAAAAACATAGTTTAACTTCCACCGGAGGAAATTATATACAGTGTTTATTGAGCATTTATTATGTATCAGATACTTTTCTAGGCCCTTTCTAGATGTTAACTAAATTTCATAGCTTACCCCATAGCATTGGCTGCTAGCATTATCCTAATTTTGAAAAAGAGGAAACTTGTGACAGAAGTAAAGTAACTTGTCTACAGCCCCACAGCTAATGAATGGTAGAGATAAGATTAAGAAGAGGAAATCTGAATGCGGAGTTGAAGCTCTTCATTCCACCAAGAATCTCTCTCAAAGAAAATATCTTAATGTGGAAAACCTTTCACGAGTAAAGATGTGTATATAGATGTATTTATAAGGGCAGAAATTTGGGGATCAGCAGCATGTCTAACCACAGAAGAATGTTAAAGGAATGGTAGTACACTGAAATCCTGAGGAATTTCAATAATCATTCGGAAACTCAGTAACAGCCACACCATTCTCCCCAGTGCCAGCATCTGTGGGAACCTGGCAGTATCTCCTCAAGGCAGAGTAGTGTCAGATGCCTAGATTTTTATAATATTTTTCTGCTAGTCTTGGTGAAAGTTTCTTTGAGTCAGATTTCAACTGGACATTGCCTTATTACCAATAGCCCAAGATTATTCCAGTCAGTCTCTTTCGTATTATCCCATGGATGATGAAGAAAATGAAAAAAGGAAGAAAAAGTGAGATTCGTGCCAGTGATACCATAAAATGGAACACGATGGGACTTTCAACAATTTTATTATGGTGACAATATAATAAAATAGTAAATTTTTCTTATGTAGATTAAAGTCATGAAAGTAGAATAAAAAATTGTATAGGATAAGCTGAAGGCCAGATTTGTGCTTAACCTCTGGCAAGTGTATCAGGTTTTATGATAATACATTTTGAACATCACTCAAATTGATAACGATCCAAGAGTTCTAACTGGTCTTTTCTTTGCCGATTTTTCTAACCTTGTTATAAATTTTTGTATCTGAAAATGCCTTTAACTTTATTTTAGAGAAAAGTAGGGTATAAATTAATTAACGGAAACATTTTTCTATCTCTTACTTCCTTTCGCACATTCTTTGACCTATTCTGGGCTTTAGTGATTTCCCTCTTGTGAGTAGAATTCTGCTTTCTCAGATCTAAAGAATTATTATTATTTTTTGACAGATAGTAAACAATCAGGAGTTGAGAGGAAGAAAATGCTGAAATTACTTGCCTTTGGTGTCAAGTTTCAGATGAAGTCTAAGTGGGGGAAAGAGGAGTGTGGGAGAGCTGATGTCCTGAAACAGGCAAAAGCTAGAGAGCTGAACCCGGTGTCTGAGTTCTAAGAGCAAAGACCAGTTAGACAGGAATTGGCTGGGGGCTAGAGTCAGAGGTCATGATGGGAATTGCAAACTTGAGAGTCAGGTAGCCAAATTAAGTAAAGAGTAAAAAATAAAGTGAATTCTCAAGGCAAGACCCTGAGAGTCAGAGTGAAGGTGCTAGAAAGGCAAAGGCAAGATTTTCTGAGGTTCATTAGGGCTGCAATTGTCTTTGCCTTCACTGAAATGTTTGCCTTTTCCCCATTTCTTGGGGCCTCATGAGCTGGGCACTGTGACTGTGTCTTCCTGTGGCTTTCATAGATTCATCCTTTGGAAGCATTTTAACTTTGGGCCAGTTGTTGATTATACATTACGGTCGTGTACTCTTTGTGTAGTCAGTCCCGTGCCTCAAGGCTTTCAGG
>NW_006794332.1:917451-927973 GCF_000442215.2 Lipotes vexillifer | reverse complement strand
AGAGGCCGGAGTATGTAATAACGGATTGATTCTTCTAAACAGGATCCAAGTTAGCTCTTTGTCTCTCCCTTGCCTCTGTGGATGGCACATGAAAGCACACATTGAAAAGGAGCACTTTTCATCCCCAAACTGGCCCCAAGCAATTTCTGTGAAATGGTTGTCACTTTACAACAAATGGGCCCAGCATCACTCATAATATTAATAAAATAATTATGCAAAGTATTTGCTTTTCAAGTCGACTGATAATTTTCTCTTTTTCTTTAGACATCAAAAAGAACTAGTTCCTTGCTTCCCTGGTGGCACAGTGGTTAAGAATCCGCCTGCCAATGCAGGGGGACACGGGTTCAATCCCTGGTCTGGGAAGATCCCACATGCCGCGGAGCAACTAAGCCTGTGTGCCACAACTACTGAGTCTGTGCTCTAGAGCCAGTGAGCCACAACTACTGAAGTCCACGCACCTACAGCCCATGCTCCACAACAAGAGAAGCCACCACAATGAGAAGCCTGCGCACCTCAACAAAGAGTAACCCCTGCTTGCCACAGCTAGAAAAAGGCTGCTCATAGCAGTGAAGACCCAACACAGCCAAGAATAAATAAATAAAATTAAAAAAAAAAAAGTAGCTCCTACTACTGATTTTAAAATGTACCACCCACCAGGTCGCCCTTGGAAATTCTAGCAGTTTATGCATTTTATCCTGTGATGAAAACATCCAACATCTATGTTTGTTTATTCATTCATTTGTTCATGCATTTATTCATATACCTAAGAGACACCACTTAGTGAAAACTGCGATGCGATGGGCACTATATCAGTTTCTTTATAATTTATTAAATACTAAGGAGCTACTACATGTCAGTCACCATCCTAGTTTCCATAGATCAACAGACCATCCTGAAAAGTTCATGGGAGAAGAATAAATAAGTTGAATAATGTTAAAGTGGGGACCTAAAAGCAGACACGGACAGTAATTCCTGGGGTCTGAAGAGACCAGGTTTCATAAAGGAGTTTTGAAAGGGTTAGGTGTTGACCAAACTTCTGATAACTAAACAAAAACCAAAAAAAACAAAAACAAAGTTTTCAGACTTTAGCAGGGGAGGACCAAAAGATTAAAGAGAACTTGTCCTTAAGCAACTAAGCTGCTATCTCAATAGAAAACTGAAGTCATTCGCTGGAGCAGAAGTGCAGTCAGATAAAAACAGAGGAGGGCTTCCCTGGTGACGCAGTGGTTGAGAGTCTCCCTGCCAATGCAGGGGACACGGGTTCGTGCCCCGGTCTGGGAAGATCCCACATGCCGTCGAGTGGCTGGGCTCATGAGCCATGGCTGCTGAGCCTGCACGTCCGGAGCCTGTGCTCTGCAACGGGAGAGGCCACAATAGTGAGAGGCCCTCACACTGCAAAAAAAAAAAAAAAAAAAAAAGCAGAGGAGGTGGAAGACTGGAAGTATAAAATCTACCCACAGAAATGGTCAGGGAAGCAGATTTTTTGAGAAGGGATTCTAGTCACTAAGAAGAGAGTCACTGCCTGTCACTGTCCTATAGCAGGAACCATTGATAACACATGCTATTATCTTAAGGAGCTAATGGATTAACAGAATACTCATTAGACTATGGCATCTGGGGGCCACTCTAATATCATATCATCTGTCACCTCTTAGCTGCTTAGGAGGAATCCACCACTCAGGGTGGTTTTTAATAGGTGAAAACAACTAAAGGCACCTTCCTTAAGTAGGTGGAAGGGAGGTGACATGACATTGCTCAATTTCTATAGACATAAAATCCAAGAATATGGAGTTTAGACTGATGATTTTTGTACACAGAAATCTGTTAATAGGCTGTTAAGGAGAGTCTACATTAAATGTCTTAAGGTCTGAGTAAAAGTTGTGGCAAAGAACATTGGATGGAAGGAATGTGTGAAGACATTTATCAGATATTATGATCAAGGTTTGATGGCGTGCGGGATATAGGTGGCGGGAAGCAAAGGAAGGGTGTTGTTGAGGTTCTTTGCATGGGAGACTTTATAAACTAAAATTTGGGTATTTAGCCCTTCAGGCTGGCCTTGTGCCCTATTAGTCTTAATTAACTGGGTTCATCTGGAGAGGCCGTTCCCCTGCTAGTATGCCACCATGGCCTCTGCTGCTTTCTCCAGCTGACGCTTGCTGCGCTGCCACCTTTTCCCTGCAGCCCCGTTTTGGCCCAGGGAAGAATGTTTAAGCTTCTGGCTCAGTGGCTACTCTAAGACTGCTGTTCAGTGACATGGCAACACTCTTCCCCTTCTGCCAGGCACCAGCTGCTGCCTTGCTGGGAAAATAAGAACTTAAAATCATTCTTGGCTGCGTCTTCAGTTCCTTCACAGCATTGAACTCATAGACTTTTATATCCAATCCCACCCTCCCCACCCCACCTGCATTTTCTTGACTAATACGATAAGATTGCAACTGTTACCTTCTGGCAAACATGACTTTTCTAGTCCTTGCTTCTTCTTGTCTTTTGCAATGCGTATCTTATTTTGGAAGTTAACAATTGTGTGTTGGGTGCCCATTGGAACCATGCCAGACTTATGTAAGATGCTATGGATACAAAGATGAATAAGGCATATGCTGATCTTAAGGATCTCCCAGGCTGTTGGGAGAATCAGGGTATTAAGATAGCGTCTAAGTACAACAGTGGGAAGTAGAGGATGGAGGCACTGTGAATAGATGATATTGGTTGAATAGTAGGGGGACTGTCTACTGTCTTTCTGTGTAAAAGAATGTAAGTTCAGAAACAAGAAATAGTGCTGCTAGTCTAGGGACCAACAAGCAGTTCCATATGTCTCTAATGTAGAGTACAGGTGACTGAGGATGGGGAAAGTTTTAGGAGAATATTGAGGGATAAGTCTAGGGGGAGAGAAAAGTGATAAATCATTAATAGGCTTGAATATCATGATTTGGAGTTTGGAATTTATCCATGAGATAACAGGAGGACCTTAACCTTAACACATTTAAATAGGGGTGTGATGTGGCCAGATTTGCTTCTTAGAACTTATCTGACTACAATGTAGAAAGTCAAGATGAGGGCATGGGATTCTGTTAGGAGGCTATGGCAGCCAGCCCAAGTAAGAGCTGTGGAGAATTACACAAAGGAAGTAGCATTGGGCAAAACATGGAGCGAAGACGGTGATAAGAAGGTAGATTTAATGAGAGTTGGTGACTCACTGGATTGGGAAAGAAAAGGAGAACAACAGTGTCTCTAGGTTATTTCTTGGGCTATAGAGCTTGACCCTGTCTTTGAAAATAAGTTCCAAAAAATATACTTAAACTCATCGCCACATTAATCCCCTGAGACATGAAATTTAACTTCCCTCATACTCTTTATTTCGAGTCTTGTAGTTTTTGTTTGTTTTTGGAATAATGTCCTCTAATAATATTAAGTATATTTTTGAACACCAAAGGAGATTCTGTCATTGGCAATCAAGCATCCTGATGGGTTTTTACGGATTAGCAGTGGCAACAGGAACCCTTCTTCCTTCACAATTCAGGAAACTCTTCAGTGTACAGTGCTTTGAAAAGCACAGCTGTACCCCTTGCGAGTGGATCTTGCTGGTTTTGACACATCTCTATGGTGAGAAGACAAATAATTCTAAAATCCTGTTAAATCTTCTCTCCGTCATGACACCTACCAGCTAACTGGATAATTGAGTCAGGATCCTTCTTTTTTTTCCAATGAAAATGCCATAATTCTTCAAATACTACCTAAATTGCCACCACATCCATGAAGCCACACCCAGCAACACCAGCAGACTTTCATTTCTTTTCATCCCTCTTAGTGTCAGTCCCATCCATTTTGTCCATTTGTTTCATTAATTCAAGGATTTATTGAGCCACTACCATGTACAGGGCACTGGCATAGTCCTTGGGAGTATAGAAGGGAATAAACCAAAGTGCCTGCATTCCTGGAACTTACATTTGGTGGGAGAAGGAAGGCACCGGGCAAGTAAACAAATAAAACAATTTCAGAGACTGGAATGGTATGGAGAAAATAAAAAAGAGAAAGTGTTATTGGTGCTGGAGAGGGCTGGATAATTTAGACTGGTTAATACAGAGGGCCTTGGGACTTCCCTGGTGGTGCAGTCGTTAAGAATCTGCCTGCCAATGCAGGGGACACGGGTTTGATCCCTGGTCGGGGAAGACCCCACGTGCCGCGGAGCAACTAAGCCTGTGCGCCATAACTACTGAGCCTGTGCTCTAGAGCCCGCCATCCACAGCTACTGAAGCCCACGCACCTAGAGCCTGTGCTCTGCAACAAGGGAAGCCACCACAATGAGAAGCCAGCGCACCACAACGAAGAGTAGCCCCCGCTCGCCGCAACTAGAGAAAGCCCACGCACAGCAACGAAGACCCAACGCGGCCAAAAAACAAAAAACAGAAGGCCTTATTGAGTCTTGAGTGATCAGAAATAGAAGCTAGCTATTCCATGGCTTAGAGATAGAGCTTTCCAGACAGAAGTCCTAAAGAAGGAACAAGTTTGACTTGTTCGGTGTAGATGAATGCTCCAGTGTGTCTGGAGCATAATTTATATCCAGGTGACTTATTTTATTCCCTACTTTTCCATGTTTGCACTCTGTGGGTTTCCAAGCTAATTGGATTATTTGCATACATATTGTTTCTCCTTAATATCCTACACTCCTCGAGGGCAAGGGTATATCATACACTTCATTTATTTTCCCCACAACCTGTAGCACAATGCTAAGAACATTACTAGGTGCTCAATAAATTTTTGCTAAATTCAATTGAATTTGCAGTAATAGGATCGTTTTTCATAATACACAGAGCAAACAAAAGAAAAACCTACCAAACAACCCAGTGACACCATACAGAGGTTCAAAAACAGATTATATGTTTTCCCCCAAAGACTTAAAGACACACTTTCATTTTAGTGATTGTCATCCTCTGATTTGTTAAAGAGTCATATGAGTTTAGGAAGTCATTTTCCATGATAGCTGTCCACATTTTTGAGAGAGAGGAGTTTACCGGCACATGGCTTTGGTAATTACAAATGGTTTCACTTACTGCTGAAAGACAAGAGCAAGAGAGAAAAGAAAATTTACTTTCTGTATTCAACACCTAACTCTCTGGGGACAAAGGCAGGAAGGGGGCAGTTTGTAGAACCTTGAGTCCGAGAGCAGGTTGTAGAACATTGAGTCCAAGAAGGAGTTGATGAGAGGGACTAAATCTGAGCAACAATAAGCAGAGGGAGAGAAGACATTGATGAATAAGTGGATCCAAGGCCAGAGGAGCTGATAGCCCTAGGTTAGCTGAGTCAAAGATAGAATGAAAAATAATGGGAGGCCAAGGAGTGTGGTTAGAGCTAAGCAGTCAGGTCTGAATGCCCAGACATTCATCTTGGAAGAAGAATACCAGACAGAGTCACAGCATCATTTTTATCCTTATCCTTTGGCAGACGTAAGGGTGCACATTCTGCCCAGAACAACTCACAGTACCATGTTTTATTTCATGTTCATAGAAAAGAACAATGCATATAAATGCATAAAAGACCTTTACATAAGAAAGGAAGCTCTACTTTACTCGTAGTCAGAGAGATGCAAACAAAACAATACACCAAGATACCATTTTTCATCTTTCAGATTGGCAAAAAATTCACTGTTGGCAAGACTGTGGGGAAACACCATTTTTACACATGGCTGGTGGGAGTATAAATTGGCACAATCCCTATGGGGTGGGGAGAATTTGATATCTATAAAAATTATAAATGTATGTAGACATTGAACCACCTTGGGGAATTTAATCTACAGCTATATTTACACATAGATAAAGTAATGTATGTACAATGTTACCTATTTATTAAATAGGAGAAATAGAAAACTCCCATATGTCCAATAAACTGTGGTATAGTTATATAATGAAACACTAGGTGGCTGTAAATCAAACAATTCAAAGACTCTAAATCTCTAAAACAAACGTAAAATGAAGACTTTCGCTATGCACTGCTGGCAAAGGTCTGCAACAGAAGAGCAAGCCCAGTTGTGTGTTTAATATGTGCCCTTTTCTGCAAAAAAAGAAGAAGAAAGCTAAGAACATGTATTTGTATTTGCTTATATTTGCATGGGGAGCCTGGAGTAATACACAAGAATTCAATACATATGGCTGTCTTCTCGAAGAGTAACTGAATGAATAGGGGACTGCAAGACTTTACATTGTACATTAAAATCACTTGGTTTTTGAAATATATGCAAGAATTACTTAAAGATAATGTAAAGTCTTTGTCCTCTTGGCACTTATAGTCTAGTTGATGAGACAGAAAATAAAGAGACAGTATATAACATAGTGTCTAATAACAATAATTACTAAGAATAAAAAGTAAATTTCTGTAAGGGGATGGATAGTGAAAATAGGTGCTATTTTAGATAAGGGATCGAGGAAGTCCACTCTAAGAAGTCAAGAAGAAAAGAGAAAACTGAATGAAGTTAGAGGGGGCCATGTAGACTACTTGGGAAAGAATGATCTGGGCAGAAGCAGCAGCAGTTGCCAACATCACGCAACAGGACTATACCTATTACACTAGTGAAGATATAGCTTGGGACTTCTGGAGAGGTAGCCAGGGGCAAGATCGTGTAGGACTTTATGGGGATTGGTCAGTGCTTTGGATTTTGTTCTCTATGTAGTTGGAAGACAGTGAACTTTCCATTGACACCCAGTGCTCTGCCAGTTCTAGTCCCTTCTCTATTCTGGCTCTATTTGCCCTCCACCCAGCCATGGTGCCATGCTCACAGTACAAATGCTCCCTTATCCCCCTGATGCTCCCTCTTGCCAATCTCCATCCTTGAACAACTTTCACTATTCATTTTCTTTTCCCTGGTGGCAGAACAAAAGACACCCAATGAGGCAATGAGCCCAATGCTAGGCTCCACCACAAATTCATGTTCTCCAACCTCCTTTGGGCCTGAGTGTAGAGCCATGATTTTTTCACCTTCTATTAATTTCAGATTTGCGTCCATCACAGCAGTGTTTCAGATCTCCTCCACTCTCAGCCATGCCCTCAGTCACCATACATTAGCTGACGACCTTATGTCCTGCTTTAACAAAAATTGAATTCACTGAAGTTCCCTTAATTGAACTTGCAGCCGTCTCCTCTTCCCCTACAAACCCACCCCACCACCTGTTAACCTCCCTTTGTGAGTGGCACCATCATTCACTCAGTTACCCAATCAGAACCCTGGGGATCATTCCTGATCATCTCTGATCCCTTCAATGCTTACATTCAAATAGTGCCTTAGCACTGTCCTAAATATATCTTAATGTTAGTCCCTCGCCTCCATTCTTACTTCTTCTGCCGCAGATTAGCTCCTCAACATCTCTTGTCTAGACTATTGCACTATTCCCTGACCCTAATCACTGAACACACACACACACACACACACAGAATTTCCAATAAATATAACTGCTTATATTCTTCCTTAGCTTAAATATTCCCTCAGTATCTTCAGGATAAAATTTAAATTCCTTGATAAGGAATACAAAGTTCTTCATAACCTGGTCTCTCTTTACCTGTCTGGGGAAACATTTCTAAACTTCTTTCCACTTCTACTTCCTCATCTGCAAAGTGGGGATATTAATAAAAGTAACATCATGGAATTTTTTATGGACACAATGTTTGTCTCTCCTCCAAATTCCTACATTAAAACCCTAACCTCCAACATGGTGATTTGGAGATGGGGCCTTTGGGAGGTAATTAATGTTGGATTAGGTCATGAAGATGGGACTCTAATGACGGGATCGCTCACTTTATAAGAAAAGGAAAATCTTCCTTTCTCTCCCCAGCTCCCCACCAATGGGAACACGTTGAGGAAAGACCATGTGAGGACATAGTGAGAAGCTGACCATCTGCAAGCCAGAAAGAGAGCTCTCTCAGGAACTGAGGCAGCAGGTACCTTGATCTTGAACTTCTCGGCTTCCAGAATGGTGAGAAGTAAATGTCTGTTGTTTAAACCTCCAGTCTATGGTGTTTTATTATGGCTGTCCAAGCAGACTAAGGGTTGTAAAGATTAATGGGAAACAACACATGTAAATTCCTCTGAAAAAAACTTGACCATGGTAAGTGCTCTGAAAAGTTGGTTACTATGATTAGCATCCATTTTCAGCCCATGATCACCCGCTTCCCACCATATAACAGTCCCAAAGACTACTTGAAGTTTCTGACTAGTCTTTGCTGTCTTATGTTATGAGATGAATTCTGTCTGGAGCATCCATCCATGTTTGCAGGACTCAGTTAGCACCCTAGGGCCAGAGTAAATATCTGAGTCAGACAGAACCATTGTATTGCCTTCATGCCCCAGTGGGATCCTTTCCCTTGAGTATAGGCAGAGCCTGTGACTTGCTTGTAGACAGAATGTGTTATTATTTTGTACTTAATTATGTTATGCACATTTGTAGTTCCCATCTTGCTGGAGTCTCTCTCTTCCTTGCTAACCTAACTTTGAAAAAGCAAGCTGCAATGATAGAGAGTTCCACATAGCAAAAAACTGAAGGACATTCTCCAATGTTACCTGGTAAGCGACCGGTACCACTATTACTGCAGTCTACAAAGAATTGAGGACTCTCAACAATCATGTGAACTTGAAAGAGGACTTTTCCCCTGTCAAACTTCAGATGAGACCACAACCTCAGGTGACATCTTATTTGTAGCCTTGTAAGAACTTAGAGAGGACCCAGCTAGGACCTGACCCACTGGGTGAAAATAAACATGTATCATTTTTAAGCTGTTAAATTTGTAGTAATACTATGTAGTAATAGACACCTAGTACATTATCCATCTGTACGTTCAAAACACTACAACAGACCTTGATTACAGCTCTTATTCCTTGCTATTGGAAGTCTCTGCTTACTTTGTATCTCTCCTCTGGCTTTGGAGACATGTGAGGAGATGATTACATCTTTCTCTGTATGCTGAGAGCCTTGCCTGCCACATAGAGCCTCGTTGGTGCTTAATAAATGTTCATTGAATGCATTTCCCTCCTATAATAATTTTCAAATACTCGAAGACAATCAGTTAGATTCTTGATTGGGTGCAAGGGGATAAAACTTGTTTTGCAAGTGTATGAAACTGAAATAGATCACAGGGGCCAAAAATGACAACTGCATGGTGATGTGTCCAATGTCAGCTTTTCAATGGAGTCATCTTGATTAATGAGGTCCTTCATTTGTGCAGTCACTAGGAAAATGAAAAAAAAAAGGTCTATTTCCTCTTATAGTCTACTTTAAAGGCACTGGCTTCTCATTATGAATAATCAAATACCACTATGAAAGAAGGGAAAATTTGAAATGACTAACTTTTAGCTTTTAAGGCCTACTATTCAAGTGAAGAGTAAAATATTCCTTTTATAAAACTGATGTTATGATTTCACTTGGATAATTTAATGCTTTGAAAAATGACAGTGTTCTTGTTCAATCTTCTGGTTAATGAATCTGTTTGAGGTGTCTCCTTGCTGAGAAAATTCCAAGGGTTTGTTTTTAAAATTTTTTGGATTGAGAAGTATATTTATATATATATATATATATATATATATATATATATATATATATATATATACATATATATATTTATAAATGTGTTTCTCATGAAATTATAATACAAATTTTATGCAGAAACCTCAGTGACTCAGTATATTTATTTAGTGCTAACAGGTGATCAATACATATTTATTAAAGTAAATTAAATTCCAGTGTTTTTTGTAAATACAGTGCAAAGATCAAGATCTTTGGAATTAAATGATGCAGGTGTTTGTTACAGCTCCCACTGTTGCAAACTATATAACCTCAAGACCTGCTGCTGGTTTGTGGGTGTCCCTATTCCTTCTCCTGCACTTGAAGCCTAGTGAAGGATTATAACAGGACTAGGAGTGTGTGATATGGGACCAATACCCCTGTTACTGTTTAACATAGTACTGAAGGTCCAGGTCAGTGTTGTGAGGAAAGAAAAAGAAATTAGAGAAATGAGGATTGGAAGGAAAGATTTTTTTAAAAAAATAATAAAACCTGACAAACTGTTAGACCTAATAAGAGTTTAGCAAGATAGCTAAATACAAGACCAAAGTACAAAAATTAATTGCAGTTTCTACAAAACCAATAAGCAACCAGAAAATTTAATTAACATAAAAACCACCCACAACAGCAACAAGTACAAAGAATTTTAACTTAAACGGAACACGCAAGACTTCTATGGAGAATATCTTAAAACTTGAATAAAAGAGAGAGATGTTCTGAATAAATGAAGAGACATTTTATGCTTTTTGGTGGTTCTATCCCTTATGGAAAAGTAAATTCTTCTCCAGGTTAATTCACACATATGCAATCTCTAAAATCTCAGTTGGATGTTTTGAAGAACTCGGTAAACTTAGTCTAAAGTTTGTATGGAAAAACAAATGTCCCCAAACAAGCAAGGCAACATTGAAAACCATAGTTAAGAAAGGAGGGGCCTTCCCTGGTGGTGCAGTGGTTGAGAGTCCGCCTGCCGATGCAGGGGACAC
>NW_006794332.1:866094-914578 GCF_000442215.2 Lipotes vexillifer | reverse complement strand
GGGCCTCTCACTGTTGTGGCCTCTCCCGTTGCAGAGCACAGGCTCTGGACGTGCCGGCTCAGTGGCCATGGCTCACGGGCCCAGCCGCTCCGTGGCATGTGAGATCTTCCCAGACCGGGGCACGAACCCGTGTCCCCTGCATCAGCAGGCAGACTCTCAACCACTGTGCCACCAGGGAAGCCCCGCAGATAGCTTTTTAAAATGTAAGGGAAGAAAAGATAAGCTCTACGTAGTGTTCCACCGAATGAGAGTTTGGCAAGTTAACATCCCTTCTGGGAAAAACAGTGCTTGGTATCCAAATGTTAGGAACTAAATATAGCCGAAATGTGCATTTGTTTGTGTTACTGTTTACCTCTTCCCTTATAGTCTTACTTTTATGCCTGATGCACCTTGATTATGTTCATTTTGAATCTTTATAGCATTGTGCATAGAATGGAAAAAAGACAAAACCATACATTTGTTGATGACTTGGCTCCAAGATGAGAAAGAAAAATGATGTTTTTATGTTTTATGTATTTCTTATGACTAAAAATGTGATTTTCAAGCTGTTATAGTCTTACAGAAGTACTTATTCCCTATGGAGCAAAATATGCTTCTCTTTTGATATTATTGAGATGATCTGCTGATTCTGATCAACCCCAGGTCCCAAGTCTGGCAGAGAATTATTCAGACGATTGCCTTGATTTCAGGATGTGCCTAACCTAGGAAAATTCAACACTAAGCTTCTCTCTGCAAATCACTCTTGCCTCCGATTTATTCACCAGGTCACAGGTCCATAATCCACCATTCTACATCAATGCATAATCGAAGGATATTCTTCTCCATTACTGTCATAGGATATCAATTCTGTAATCTGTTTGTTATTAGAACCACTCCAAAAATCTATCTTTTCTTTATCTCCTTCCCTCATGAACTTTATAGAAGAATAAACATGCCAGTATTATTCTTACCCACAAACAGAAATCAATCTCTACCAAATTCCCTGGTGTAATATGTATTAGCCTGTCACCAAGGACAAAATTTATATTTACTTAAAGATGTATTTCTCCACACAAAGCTTCTCAGATCTGCAGTAAATAAAAATGAATGCCAGTTTAAACATTAAAAAAAAATAGAATCATTCTGAGAAATATAACCCACTTGTACAATGAAAAGTCATGGCATGAATGTACCATATGCCAATAGTGATGTGCCTCGAAGAATAATGAGTTCCGTTTTGGTGAGCTTGTTTTAAAGTTCATTTACATTATAACCAATATATTTACTGCTGGCTGGTGAACAAAGCCCTACTCCCAGGTTTTTGAATAATAGTGTAAAAGAAAGATGTGGCAGAGAGATGCTGTGTGCAATTTAGTATTTTTTTTTTAATTGTGGCAAACTGCCTGGCTAATATCATTTTTTTCTTTTACATGCTTTGGAGTAATTTAACTTACAAAATTCCATAAATAAAATGTTATTTTAATAATTAATCCTGACATGTCAACTTCAAGGCAAGTCAGTCCATTTATAAGAAATCCCCTTATGTTTTTAGTTCAGATTAGATAAGCTCTTCTTAGGGGTTTATCTCTTTGAAGATGCCTATTAAAAAATAGCAGGATATAATGCATGTTATTTTCCTACAACCATTTGTATTATTTTTACCTTTTGCTAGAATCATCCATACAGTAGGAGCAGGATAAATGCCCACGTCTGAGACTAAAGTATTTATTTAACTTGCAACGTGTTATATTTTCTTGATTAGAGTTTACATAGTGTGCCACCTAGATTTTTCTTTTTAAATCACTGTTTGAAGCAACCCAAAGCAGAAGTCAGCATAGGATGACAAAACTCCAAATGAAAAGTTAAATCTAGAGTCGGATAAAAGAGATTGTGTATTGTCTACCCTAAGTACTGTGAAATGTAATTAACTATTCAGGAAAAAAAGCCAACAATAAACAAAAAAAGAAAACTAATTAGAAAATGAAAAGATTTCCTAAACACAGGCTTCAAGAAACTAATTATCAAAAGAAAGAAAACATTATATTAATGTTAACAATATCCATTTACCAAGATATTTTTTAAAGTGACATTCCCTACAATTACAGCAATTAAACTAAAGTCAGATTTCTTTCTGAATTAGATTGAATAAAACTTTGCTTTCCTTTGAATATTTCATAAGCCAATTTTCAAAAGTCTGGTCTTAGAGAATAATGGAATACTAGCCTGTCTTGTGGCTCATAATTTGCTTTTTGTATTCCTGAAATTTACGTGAGAAGTTAGAAATATTTGAAAGAATGAGTGTCTAAATTTTCTATACAGGCTTAATGTGTTTATCATGCAAAAAAGTATACATTCACTCAGTTTTTATTGAGAGCCCACCATGCTCCAAGAACTGTGCCAGGAACAGGGTATACAATGATGAATGAGACATATAAGGGTCCTGCTCTTGCTGAGCCTAAATTCTAGTGGTGAAGGAGAGATAACAAATGAGCAAACAAATGCACAACAGTATTACTGATTGTGTTGTGTTTGATAAATAAATCCATAGGGTGTTTTGGTAAAGAATAAAAGAATGGGAAGAACACCAAGATATATAAAGCAAATATTAACAGACTTAAAGGGAGAAATTTAATGCAATACAATAATAGTAATTGTCTAACATCCCACTTACGTGAATGGATAGATCATCCAGACAGAAAATCTATAAGGAAACATTAGACTTAAACAACACGTTAGACCAGATGGACTTTAGAATATGTACAGAACATTCTTTCCAAAAGTAGCAGAATACATATTCTTCTCAAGTGCAGATGGAATATTCTCCAGGAGAGATAACATGTTAGGTCACAAAACAAATCTCAGTAAATTAAAAAAGATTGAAATCCTATCAAGCATCTTCCCCAATCACAATGATATGAAACTAGAACTCAATCACTATAAAAAAAAAAATAGGGAAAGCCACAAAAACATGGAGATTAAACAACATTCTACTGAACAACTAATGGTTCATCAAAGAAATCAAGGAGAAATCAAAAAATATTTAGAGACAAGTGAAAACAGAAATACAACATACAAAAATCTATGAGATATAGCAAAACTGGTTCTAAGAGGGAAGTTCATAGTAATACAGTCCTTCCTCAAAAAATAAGAAAAAACTAAGATAAACAGTCTAACTTTATACTGAAAGGAACTACAAAAAAGAACAAATGAATCCACAACTTAGTAGAAGGATAGAAATAATAAGGATTACAGTGAAGATAAATGAAATAGATACTAACAAAAAAAAAGAAAGAAAAAAATCAATGAAACTAAGAGCTAGTTCTTTGAAAAGATATACAAAATCAACAAACCTTTAAGCAGACTAACCAAGAAGAAAAAGGAGAAGACTCAAGTAAATAAAATCAGAAATGAAAAGAAATTACTATTTATATTATAGAAATACAAAGATCATAAGAGGCTACTACAGAAAATTATATGCCAACAAGTTGGACAACCTAGAAAAAAATGGATAAATTTCTAGAAATATACAACATAGGCTGAATCATGAAGAAATAGAAATTTTGAATAGACTGACTACTGAAATTAAAGCAGCATTAAAAAATCTCCAAATGAACAAAAGCCCTGGGCCAGACAGCTTCACTGGTGAATTCTACAAAACATTCAAAGACATTCGGTATGTATCCTTTTCAAAATCATGCCCAAAATTGAAGAGTAGGGAAACCTTCCAAACACATTTTACAAAGCCAGCATTACACTGATACCAAAACATGCATTTCCTGTCCACCAAACCAGACAAGTATACCACAAAAAAAGAAAATTAGAGGTCAAAATCCTTGGTGACTATAGATGAAAAATTCACAACAAAATATTAGCAAACCAGCTCCAACAATACATTAAAGGAAATCATACATTATGATCAAGTGGAATTTTTTCCAAGGATGTAAGTGTGGTTCAACATCTACAAATCAATCAACATGATACATCACATTAACAAAATGAAGGATAAAAATGAAACAATTATCTCAGCTGATGCATTTTACAAAATTCAACATCTATTTATGATAAAAGCTCTAGACAAAGTGTGTGTAGAAGGAATGGACCTCAATGTAATAAAGGCTATATATGACAAACCCACAGCTAGCATCATACTTACTGGTGAAAAGCTGAAAGCTTTTCCTCTGAGATCAGAAACAAGACAGGATGCTCACTCTTCCCATTTTCATTTAGCATAGTATTGGAAGTCCTAGCCATAGCAATCATACAGGAAAAAGAAATAAATGGAATTCAAATTGGAAAAGAAGGAGTAAACTTGTCGCTATTTGCAGATGACATAATACTATATATAGAAAACCCTAAAGACTCCACACCAAAACTGGTAGAACAAATAACAGTAATTAGTAATTTAGAATTCAGTAAAGTTGTAGGATACAAAATCAGTATACAGAAATCTGAGACATTTCTCTACACCAATAGTGAACCATCAGAAAGAGAAATTAAGAGAACAATCCCATTTACAATGGCATCAAAAAGGACAAAATACCTGGGAATAAATTTAACAGAAGAGGTGAAAGACCTGTACACTGAAACCTATAAGAAACTGATGAAAAAAATTGAAGAAAACAAAAACAAATGAAAAGATATTTCATGTTCATGGATTGGAAGAATTAATATTGCTAAAATGTCCATACTACCCAAAGCAATCTATAGATTCCATGCAATCCCTATCAAAATTTCAATGGCATATTTCACAGAACTAGAACAAATATTTCTAAAATTTTTATGGAACCATGGAAGATCCCAAATAGCCAAAATAATCTTGAGAAAGGAGAAGAAAGCTGGAATTATCATGCTCCCTGATTTCAAACTATAATACAAAACTATCATAATCAAAACAGTATGGTACTGGCACAAAAACAGACAGATCGATGGAACAGAATTGAGAGCCCAGAAATAAACCCCCACACATATCAACAATTAATTTACAACAAGGGAGCAAAGAACATACAACAGAGGAAGGACAGTCTCTTCAATAAGGTGGGAAAACTTGACAGCCACATGCAAAAGAATGAAACTAGACCACTGTCTTACACCATACAAAAAATTAACTCAAAATGGATTAAAGACTTGAATGTAAGACATTAAACCATAAAATTCCTAGAAGAAAACATCGGTGGTAACATCACTGACATCAGTCTTAGCGATGTTTTTGTGGATCTTACTCCAAAGGCAAGGAAAACAAAAGTAAAAATGAAAAACTGGGACTACATCAGACTAAAAACTTCTTCATAGCAACAGAAACCATCATCAAAACGAAAAGGCAACCTACTTAATGGGAGAAGATATTTTCAAGTCATATATTTGATAAGGGGTTAATATCCAAATATAAAGAACTCATAGAACTGAACAACAACAACAAAAACAACCTGATTAGAAAATGGGTGGTGGATCTGAATAGACATTTTCTAAAGAAGACATGTAGATGGCCAACAGACACATGAAAATATGTTTAACATCACTAATTATTAGGGAAATGTAAACAAAATCACACTGAGATATAATGTCACACTTGTTAGAATGGCTATTATCAAAAAGACAAGAAACAACAAATGTTGGAGAGGATGTAGAGAAAAGGTAACCCTAATACACAATTGATGGGACTGTATATTGGTATAGTCACTATGGACAACAGTATGGAGATTCCTCAAAAAATTAAAAATAGAATTACCATATTACCCAGCTATTCTACTTCTAGATATTTATTCAAAAAAAATGAAAACACTAATTCAAAAAGATATATGCACGCTTATGTTAATTGCAGCATTAGTTACAATAGCTAAGATATGGAAACAACCTAAGTGTTCATCAGTGAATGAATGGATAAAGAAGATGTGATATATATACACACAATGGAATATTACTCAGCTGTAACAAAGAATAAAATCTTGACACTTGTGACAACATGGATGAACCTTGAAGGTGTTATAAGTAAAATAAGTCAGATGGAGAAAGACAAGTACTGTATAATATTAATCATATGTGAAATCTTAAAAAAAAAAGCAAACAAACAAAATTAACTGAAAACAAACTCATAGATACGGAGATCAGATTAGCAGTTACCAGACAGGAAGGGGGTTGGGGATGGGCAAAATGGGTGAAGGCAGTCAACTGTATGGTGATGGATAATAAGTAGACTTTTGGTGGTGATCATTCTGTAGTGTTTACAGAAGTCAAATTATAATGCTGTATGCCTGAAATTTATATAATAAAACAAAAAAAATATCTAGGAAAACAGCAGAATAAGCTACTGAATGAGTTTTAAATGTTTGCTTCTCTGAAGAGGAAATTGAAGGGAGGTAAGACATGAGATAGAGAAAAATAGCTTTTGTTTTGAGCCCTGTAAAAATAATTGACTTTTAAAATTATGTAAATATAGTGCAGTCATAAAATTAAATTCAAATGAAGTATATTATATATGAAAAAAATTAAAAAGATAGGGCCCTACTTAGATTTAATGCTTAAGGAAAGACTCTTTAAGTAAGTAGCATTTAAGATGAGACTTGGATAAGAAGCTGGTCATTTGAAGAATAACCCAGATAGAAGAAGAACCTTAGTAAAATTGTCTGGAGACAGCTAAGAGCTCTTTCCAGAGAGTGCCAGCAGAAGATCATGTGGCCAGAGTGGAGAGTGAGGTATTTATGGCACAACTGGAGGTTGAAGAGCTAGTTCAAGTCTCATCCATGCATGCGGAGCCCTGCAAACAGGGTAAAGAATTAGGATGTGATTATTTTATTCTAAGAGCACTAGGAAGCTACTGTGGTCTTTTGCAGGTGTGGGGGAATGGTATAAATGAATTTAAGCTTGACATGATTACTCTGACTACTTTGCAGAGAATGTCCTGAATATCAAGGGAGATCTCTTCCACCATGTGAGGTTACAGCAAGAAGACGAACATATATGAACCAGGAAAAGGGCTCTCACCAGACACTGAATCTGCTGGTGCCTTGATCTTGGATTTCCAGCCTCTAAAACTGTAAGAAATACATTTCTGTTGTTTGTAAGCTAAAAAAAAAAAAAGTGGAGGGGAAAGATCAGTTAGGAGATACTGTAGTGGTCCACGTGGAGGGATTTGGGTTTGACTTGGAGTGGGACCAATAGAGATGGAGAGAAATAATTGATGTGCAATAACTTTAAAGCAGAATTGACAGGACTTACAACAAAGGCTTGAATGTGAATTGCAAGGGAAGGGACTAAATGTAATACCCAGTTTTTAGAAGACTGGGTATCTTTCTCACTTGCAAAGGAGAAAGACAAACTTTCCCCTTCCATGTAAATTACATGACATTTGAACTTGGTGAATGGAAATGCATCAAAATGTAATATAACTAAGTATTGATAATTTCAGAAGAAATATTACGGACAGTCATATATTATACTATGAAGAATAAAAGTACTGTACATTTTAATTAGCAGAGCATTTGTCCTCAATTCTATGATTTTCTTTGTTATTTGGCAAATTAATAGCTTTGCATTAAAGTTTCTTTTTCTGTAACAGTGTTGATGACATTTTTCCAGGCCCAAGTGTGAATGACAGAAAACAAATGTCATCATCGACCTATATCACACTGATAAAATCATTACAATAATAATGTCAAACTTACCAAACTATTATGAAATGCTTACAATAGTATGTATGAAAGTGTAACACGAAGTACTAAGAGAAAAATAAGCTTATTTTGATATGGTCTACCTGACTTCCAAATTTGAGCATTCTATTACATCAACTTATAAAGACAGTTTTTGTATCAATGACAAACAAGAGTTCATATTCATTTTTCTACCAGGAAACGGCCTCTTAATGCCTTGTATTACAAAAGAAAACATTCACTGAAATAATAGTAATTAGCTTTTTTTTTTTCGCCTGGTGAAAAATTTTTTATGAATCCTCTATAAAAATACTATTATATAAAGTAACATTTATATGAATAAAATGTTTTACATTAGAACGTGTAAAAGTGCATTTTATTATTATTTTAACATATTCTTTCTCTTTTAAAAATTTTTTTAAATTAATTTTATTTATTTATTTTTGGCTGCGTTGGGTCTTCGCTGCTGTGTGCGGGCTTTCTCTAGTTGCAGCGAGCAGGGGCTACTCTTTGTTGAAGTGCACAGTCTTCTTACTGCGGTGCCTTCTCTTGCTGCACAACACGGGCTCTAGGCGCACGGGCTTCAGTAGTTGCAGCATGCGGGCTCAGTAGTTGTGGCTCACAGGCTTTAGAGCACAGGCTCGTAGTTGTAGCGCATGGGCTTAGTTGCTCCGCGGCATGTGGGAACTTCCTGGGCCAGGGATAGAACTCTTGTCCCCTGCATTGGCAGGTGGATTTTCAACCACTGTGCCACCAGGGAAGCCCTAAAGGTGCATTTAAAAAAATTAATGTATTATATTTTTTTCTAGACAAGAACTTTTCTCTTTTACTTCACTCCAAACACACAATATTTAATGATGTATTAGTGGGGTTTATTAGTAAATTTTCCTAATATTTCTAAACCTCACCTGATTTTCAATCTATTGACATTTTTCCACCACAAGGTAAAAATAGAAATTAAAAGAGAAAGCACTCTCTGAAAGCCACAAATTATGATCATCTAAATGAAAAATTAAGTGTGTGTGTATATATGTGTGATCCAGGCACAGCAGAGTGCATAATTTCAGGAGGAAGAGGTCTTAAAGGGAACATAATTCTATGTTGGACCAAGTTTTTATGACTATAACCCCATTAACTAATTATACTGTGTGCTGAAACACATTACTGAAATCTATTATATGAAATAAAACTTAGTACTGAAGCATAATTTCCACATACTGTGGAGAGTTAATTATTAACTATATTATCCATTGCACAAAAACAGTGTGGATAATGATGTTTATGCAGGGCCCAAGTGTGAATGACAGAAAACAAATGGCACCATCAACTTAGTTCACACTGATAAAATCATTTTATTAGATTTTACTTCTGTAGTATATACCTTTTTAAAAAATACAGAAAGTAATACATTCTCACTGTGTAAAATGGAAAATATATAGGAAAGTATTGCCAGTCATCCCTGTCCTCACCCTCCCATCCCAGTGTTAAAATTTTGCAGTATGTTTTTAGATATTTTATATGTATTGCTCCTATATTTTAAATTTATAATTAAATTTAAGTTTTAATAATAAAATGTAATTTAATAATAAAAAATATTTATTTAAATAATTTAATTAAATTAATATTTTATTTACTTTTATAAATAAAACTACAGTTGATCCTTGAACAATGGGGGAGTTAGGGACGCTGACCCTCCAATGAGTTGAAAATCCAGGTATAATTTACAGTCGGCCCTTCACATGCATGGTTCCACATCCATGGATTCAACCAACTACGGATTGTATAGAACTGTAGTATTTACTGTTTAAAAAAATCGGCATATAAGTGGACCCATGCAGTTCAAACCTATGTCATTCAAGGTCAACTTTACAGGAGCAATACATATAGTGCATATAGTTTTCTATTCTACTTCCCTCACTTCACATTGTATTGAGAAAATTTCCCCACGTAATATAATATCTTTTAATTATGATTTTACTTGGTATATAATTTCCTCAGAAGTTCTCTTAGAATTTCATTGAAGTTATTGATTTATTTGTATAAAATTAATACCTTCATAAAGAACATTATTTCCATCCAAGCAGATAGCATTTTCTTCTTTATTTAAACATATTTTTAGAATCTCAGTGGCATCCTATTCTTTGTTTCACATAGGCTATGCACATCACTTGTTCAGTTCATTGCTAGGGTTTTTCCTTGCTCTGTGAATAAGAACTCTTATTCCATTCTGATTTCTAACTGGTTATTGCTGGTAGAGAAGAAAAGCTATTAATTTGTCTATTTATTTTGTCAGCAGCCACCTTCTTAAATTTGCTTACAAATTGACTCTCTGGGGTTTTCTGGGTAGAAATATGTATCATAGGTAAATAATAAATTATTTCACTCGTTTTAGGTATTTGTGTCTCATACTTTTCTTGACTTACTGCATTAGCTACAGTTCCTAAAATAATGTTAAATTATAGCTATGATAGCAAGTATCCTTGGTGATGCGATTAATGATAATTCTGCTAATGTTTCATTGTTGGATATGATATTTGCCAGCTATCTTTACACAGCTATTCTTTCTCTTATTAAAGAAATTTCTTTCAACACCTTATCTATAAGAATTCATATATTTAAATCAAGAAGAGTTGTTAGATTTATCAAAATATCAAAATTTCTCTGGATGATCATATACTATCTTACCTATAATCTATAATAATAATGTTAAGAATAAAAATGGCCAAAATATATTCAAAGTTAATACTTACCAGCTACTGAGCTAAGCATTACATAAAATATTTCATTTATGGTTACCAAAGGGGAAAGGGTGGAGAGATAATTTAGGAGTATGGGACTAATAAATACAAACTTCTATACAAAAAATAGATGAGCAACAAAAATTAACTGTAAAGGACAGGGAAATACACTCAATATTTTGTAAGACTCTATAATGGAAAATAATCTGAAAAAATAGATATATATGTAACTGGATCACTTTGCTGTACACCTGAAACTAACACAATATTGTAAATCAACTATACTTCAATAAAAATTTTTCATTTAATCCTTATACCAACTCTATTAGGTATATACTATTATTATCTCCAAGACTGTATTCACATTATAGACCTAAGTTTCTAGTAATGAAGTATGCTTACATCAGGAAATAAACCCTACTTGTTTGTGGTGAATTATTTGTTTGCTATATTACTTGACTCTGTTTACTAGTATATTATCTATATATCTGCATCTATAGCAATACAGACCTCTGCTAATAACATTACAGACATTTAATTCTAATCACAGTCCTATGAGGGAAATAGAATAATCTCCATTTTCCAGGTGAAGAAACGGCAAAATGAGAACATAAAGAGGTAAAAATTTTTTCTGAAGTTGCATAGCTAGTAAATAATGAAGCTGAGATTTCAACCCAGGTAGTAGAAAATAAAAAATAAAGAAGAAAATGAAGAGGACAATAAAAACCTTTGAAAAGCTCAGTGTTATGGATTGTATGTTTGTGTCCCCGCAAAATTCACATGTTGAAACCTTAACCCCCAACATGATGGTATTTGAGATGGTGCCTTTGGGAGGTAATTAGGTCATGAGGGTGGGGCACTCATGGTGCGATTAATGCCCTTATAGGAAGAGGCACACATGAGAGAGTTTGTGGAACATTTTTGGTAGCTTCCTAAAAATGAGTTAGTTAGTGGTAAGTATTTTTAGGGAGAGTTCATGTCTGAAAATCTATTTATTTACTCTCAGACTTAGAATGCATGGATATATCTATCAGTAGACAAAAAGGAAAAAAAATTATGAATACAAACTTTGGTGTCCCACTGACTTTGAACCAGTAAACCTTAAGTGGCTCAATTTAACCAAGTTAAATATAAGTACTACTGTTAGAAAATAAGTACAAAATATTTAATGGAAGAAGTGTTTTGTCCATGGTATATAAAGAGCTCCTAAAAATCAATAAGAAAAAGACAAACAAACCAAAAGAAAAGAAAGGAAAAAAATGTGGTAGTTTCCCCTTATTTGTGGTGTCACTTTCCAGTTTCAGTTACTCACATTCAACTGCAGTCTGAAAATATTAAATGGAAAATTCCAGAAATAAACAATCCATAAGTTTTAAATTCTGAGTAGTGAGATGGAATCATGCACCATCCTGCTGTGTCCTGCCTGGCATATGAATTGCACCTCATCACAAGAAATGAGAAAAGTGAATACAGTACAACGATGTATTGTCAGAGAGAGAGAGACACCACATTCACATAATTGCTCTATAATTGTTCTATTTTATTATTAGTTAGTATTGTTAATCTCTTACTGTGCCTAATTTATAAATTAACCTTTATCATAGGTGTGTATGTATGGAAAAAAAACATAGTGTATATAGGATTCAGTAACATCTGCAGTTTCAGTCATCCACTGGCTGGGCAGGGGGGTCTTAGAAAGTGTCCCCTGTAGATAAGGGAGGGATGGGATACTGTAACAGAAAAAGAATAAGTGGTTTCAGTGCAAATTACTCAGCATTCAAAGAAATACAAATGAAACCAAAAATAAGAGAATGTTGGCCTTATCAAATTTGCAGAATACTTAAAAATACTTAAAAACTGATGGTATCCATACTTGTAAGGGTATGTAGAAACAGGCACAAACTTTCAGAAAACAATATTGAGTATCTATTAATTTTTAAAAGAATCAACTTTCTAGAAATTTTTTCCTACAGAAATACTTCCACATTTTACATATAAATACATAATAGAATATTCGTTGCAGTATTTTTTGTACTAACCTCAAGATAGAAATAACAGAAAAGTTTATCTCTATGAAAATTGTTAAAAATATGAGAAAATTCTTTTAATGGATTACTTATATGCAGCCATTATAAAAGGAAAGAATAGAATAAAAGAGAGAGAAAATAATATTGATGATATGAAAAGATGATTAAGATAATTGATAAGTATAAAAATCAAGTTGCAGAGCAATTATTTAATATGATCTCATTTAAAAATAATAATAAATTAGAGAAGAGCACCTAACTTTTCAGAGAGTTACCTTTGGGAGTGATATTCACTTTTTATATTGGTTCCATAATGTTTGCATTTTATATAGCTGTACAACATTTGTATTCTGAAGAAAGAATATGATGATGTTAAAAAATAGCAAAAGTGATTTCTGGGTCTTCTTTGATAATCTTTTCTAGTATTTTAGTCACTCTTGGGAAGATCTCTTTTCTTTTTCACTGTCTCATGGTAAGCATGCATGCTCTTTGTTTTCTTACGGAGTTGAGGTGAGAATAATTGTGTCCTCATTTGATATTTGAAAAGAAATGTATCACAACTCCTTTAACCTTTCCTTTTGAATTTTTAGTATTTCATGATTTCAAAGAAAGGTGACAAGATAACTTATTTTAAGAAGCTGTAGGATTCAAGCTAATTCACTTATTTTGGATATTAAATTGTATCTTTACTTTCAAGTAAGGACTAGAATAGGAAGTATCTTAAGAACTAATCTAACTTCCCCATTAATTAGTTTTGCTCTTTGAGCAATATTGACATAAATCTAACTGTAAATAAGGAGTTAGCAGTAAAATTTTTCCTCAGGCAAAATCTCATTTAACTCTTTAAGGGCAGGGGTTATAATATGTAACTTGAAATGTATATCCTCTAGATACTTTCAAAAATAAATGAGAGTAAATAAAAGGAATTTATATTACAAATCATGTTTTAATATATATCCCTTTATGCAAATATATCATTATAGAGCTTATGTGTGCACTTCCTAAATGCATTGTCCTGGTTGTGCCATTTTGGTGAAATTGTGATGTTTTGGTAATTTTCCAGTGGACCAAGAAATTGGTTGGATTGCCAATGTATCTTTTTTCTTCCTTTTGTATAAATCTGGTCATCCTTGTAAAGAAATAACTGCTGCTAGACTTCAAATTTAAATATGTATGAAGGGGGAATTTCAAAGCATGTTCTGTTGTGGAAGGAAGCACACATTCTTGCTTGATTTGTCTCGTGAGAATCTGAGAAGCATTTTTCTCACCTTGTTTTCTCATCTAATTTGTACAAATACAAATTTCATTAATATTTAAACCTAAATATTAAAAGATACCAAATTTCATACACAAAGCCTTCGATGTGCAATGTTTCTTTGTGGATCTGTGCTTGCCAGGCTTGTTGTCTGCACCACAACTTGACAAACCCATCAATTTTGACTAGAAATATTCAACTGGAACTCAAACCTAGGCCTCTAGGGGATCATGTGATGCAAACATGGGGTAACAGCAGGGAAGTCAACCGTTCTAAAGAGAGACTTGGGAGTAGCTTGGGTCCAAACTGAGAAGAATAGTTTAGATTCTGAGTGCTTCTTAGAAGTGAAGAGAACCGTTTGGATGGCTCCTACAGGCAAGCAGTCTAGGATCAGTTTTTAGGTAGCGAAAAGCTAACAGACAGAGATCAGACAGCAGGCTGAGGGTAAAGTCCTGGAGTCTGATAAAAATGGGTGAGTTCACGTGATTCAGAAAGTGTACAATTGCTCAGCTTTCCTCTGATGCTCTCTTCCCAGGACATATGATATGGAAATCTCTGTTCTAGATGTGGGGGACAGCTGTGGACAGAGCTTATGTGACACATAAGCTTTGTGGAGCAGTTGTGCTAGCAGAAAGACAGGCATCAAACAAATAATCATAAGGTGCTGTGAATTTAAAAAAAATAAGAAGGAAGAAAGAAAGTACAGGGCGCTATGGAAATGTAAAACAGATGGACCTACCGTTGGCTGCAGGGTTTCAGAGAAAGCGTCTCTGGAAAAGTATTGTTTAAACTGATATCTGAAGCATGATTGGCATTAGCTAGTTCAGAAAAGGAAGGAATGGGCATTCCAGGAAGAGAATGTCCCAATGCTCCCTGTCTGGATAGGGAAGTGTTGGTACAGTCTTACAAAAAATTCCATTGGTCTCTGTCGTATTGTGCTTTGAGTGTCTTCGCTGACAAACAGTGAACTCCTGGAGGAGAGTGTGTGTTAGTTATTGTTGAATCTCCAGCACCTATAGGGCAATGCCTGTACATAGTAGACCTTCATTAAATGGTAAGTGACTATGTAAAATATTTCTGTTGATTGAGACGGCTACAAGAAGGTTCATTTTCCCCCTGGTACTAAGTCTGAACTTTGGGTAAATGTCCATTGCATAGACAGTAATGCCTCAGCCTTGTTCTCAAGATCCATGTTGTTGGGTTTCCCAAAGGTGTGGTTAACATTGAGGACACATTATGGAATGTAATTTTCTATTCATTTATCATCTTTTCATTACAAATTAGAACTCTAATACAGTATCTATGAATAAGATATATTACTTTAAAATAAATTAATTAACATTTTGATGTGTTGTGCACATGTCACAGGACCATTTTAAAGTATAAAATTGGAAAACAATAGAAAATTTATTAAAAAATATGTATTGATTTTATTGATTATTGTTTCAACATTTCCTTAATTTGGGCTTGCACATTCATAGAGCAATCTTTGATAGTGGTATGAATTGTGTTTTAATGATAAAATCCGAAAGTCCTTGGGAAATACACCTGCACACACACATTTATATGTATATATATTTCTAGTACTTTGGGGTTTCAGAGCTACATGGAATCAAAAATTTTAAAGAAATTCTCTCTCTAACAATAAGAACCTAGGTACTTTCACACTTATCAGAAAAAATAGATTGTCTTAGTAATAGTCTTTTTAGGTATTTGACTATATCAATATTCCCTTTTTTTCTTATCTGAAATTGATGGAAAAATGAAAAACATATGTAGTGTGAATCACTGGTCCAAATATAAACCTCATGCTGGTCTTTGTTTTCTAAAGCATAGTTTATTTTTTTTAAAACTTTTTAAAAAAAAAAAAAAAAAAAAAAAAAAAAAAAAATCCAATTTGAGATGTCCTCCAAGTTTCTCTCACTCATACCTTAAACCAAAAATACCCTTAAACAGAATATAGGAAGATTTTCTAATGATCTCTCAGTTTCTTCCAAATGACATGGTTTTCAGAAATCATTTTTGCTTTTTTATTTTGAAATCTGCATCCCAAGAGGTTCTGTATTTAATTATGCTAAATAGGAGGTTCTTCAGAGTACAGAGATTACTCTGCAGGTTAAAGTAAACCAGACTTTAAAATAGTTTCTAATTAAATTTGTCTCCATACCAACTGATTCGCATAATGCTTTGTTTTGGCCTTATTCATTTCTGAGTCTTCAGGGCTGAGCTCTGTATCTAGCACATAGTAAATGCTCAATAAATGTTTGTTAAATAAATGAAAGCATGGACTGTGGATACTAAAATCTTTTAGAATATCTGCATTATTGGAATTTTATGTAGTTCAATTAGAATGTCATTTGAGCTTCTCAGTTAAGAGGTTCTATAAAGACATCATCAATAATAGTAACAAGCTTTATTGTTTGGGAGTGAAAACATACCTTGCTGTTTCTTTAATGACTCATATGGCACAGTACATAATGTTTCCATTTGATAATGAAACATTGCATCTTCTAGACAGTATGTGAGACATGATGACTGACGTGGCTGTGTTTAAAAATAACTTCCAAGCAGCTTCACTAAATGAGCATGCTACACAATGAGGACTAAGTGAAATGTTTGGTTTTCAGGATGAAATTATTGGTAGCAAGTCTAACTTTTTATTGTGTGTAAAGCATTCATATGCCTATAATTTCACTCACTGATTTAAAACAAAATTTCATTACAATAAAGTATAGGATAAATGACTATTTCTTATTTGTTTTTTTAATGTACTATTTAAGTCCATAGACAGAATGCATAAAAAGTGTCTACTTTTGGTAAGTAAAATATTGAGTCTAAGGAAAACCACCAAATACTACACTCAAACAATGTTTATTCATGCAAGTAGCATGACTGTATTAAAACAGGATAGCCAAGTGCATTTTAACAAGGGAGGGGATGAGAAGGAAACTCGGATTTCTTGAACACCTGCTATGTGCTGGGTTTATTGAAGGGTTTTAGTTGGTTCAGGATGCTATAATAGAAATAACATAAACTGGGTGGCTTATAAACAACATTTATTTCTCACAGTTCTGGAGGCTGGGAAGTCCAAGATCATGACACCAGCCGATTTGCGTTCTGGTGAGAACCTTCTTCCTGGTTTATAGACTTCGTAGCCTTCTCACCGTGTCCTCCCATGATAGAAGGGGCAAGGATCTCTCTGAAGCCTCTTTCATAAGGCACTAATCCCATTTGTGAGGGCTCCACCCTCATGACCTAAGCACCTCCCAAAGGTCACACCTCCTAATGCCATCACTTTGGAGGTTAGAATTTCAACATATGAATTTTGGGGGACACAAATGTTCAGACCATAGCACTCATAAAATCCTCATACCTCAGGTGAAATCCAGATGGGTGAGTACAGGCCCTGGGTTATAGGCTTGGAGCCACAGACGTTGGGGGATGTTTGGTGGAGAGTGTGAAGTGCACACGTACACCTGAATCATTGGCATGGGCTCCTGGGGGCCACAGTACATCTGCCATCTTCCAGACCTGTACCATCACAGTCTCTCTGGGGCATAAGATCCACTCTTCTTTCTTAGATCTTTTCATTGTATGCATTGGTGTCTGGCACCTTGCTGGCCAAAGTGAGGGCTGATCACCAAGCAGTGCTATCTCTCTGCTAGAAGTCTTCAGAGAGATTACATTTACAATGATTTAAAGTAAGCTGGGACTTTTAAGAAACCTCTGCTGAAGGAACACCTGCAGGTAAAGCCCATACTCATACTACCCTCTGAAGTGCATACTATCACTGTTTGGTAGATAAGGTAACTGAAGTTATAAAAGTCTAAGTAACCTGTCCATGTCCACACAGCTGGCAAGCAGAGGAGCTAAATTCAAGTCTGAAGACAGCTCTGTTTCTCCACCTCCAGTCACTAATGGGGAGCCTTGAGCCATTCATGACACACCAGTTGCCTGAAAAGAGGTGAGGGAATCCTCGTATGTCTAATGCCATATCAAATTGAAAAACTCCAGTTTCAACTCCACTTGCTTAAGTATTCAAGTATTTACTTGAAGCGACCCTTCATTGCTTCGTGGAATATTGAAAAAGAAGGTGGGGGCCTTCCCTGGTGGTGCAGTGGTTGAGAGTCCGCCTGCTGATGCAGGGGACACGGGTTCGTGCCCCGGTCTGGGAGGATCCCACATACCGCGGAGCGGCTGGGCCCGCAAGCCATTGCCACTGAGCCTGTGCGTCCGGAGCCTGGGCTCCACAACGGGAGAGGCCACAACAGTGAGAGGCCCGTGTACCGCAAAAAAGGAAGAAAAAAAAAAAAAAAAAGAAAAAGAAGGTGGGATCAAGAACACACCTTTTGCCAAGACAGCATGGATGGCCTCCCACCTGTGGGAAGAATGCAATGATGAGTTGTGATAAAGAGCTGGGACCAGATTCCAGGACTGTCTTGTCCTCACCACATCACAAGCAACACAGAACTAATTGTCCAAATATCTGCCCACAAATCTTGTCACCTTGTACGCAGTTCATTAAATGTGTCTTCTCAGGTAAGATCACAAGGAGGACCTGCCTGGTAAACAAATCTCAGCTCCACTGAAAAGTAGATTAGAAAGAATGGTCCAAGTCAAATGGGAAAGGGGCTTGAATTGCACACTGATTGGAAGAAAACCTATTCTAGCTCTGTGTTTATGCTTCTGAGCTTAATTGGCCTCTGCCAATATATTTAAATGCCAAAGGGTGTGCAAATACCCAGACTCTTCTTACAACAAAAAGCTACCTTGCATTTAGATAACCCTTCCTCATTTACAAAGTATGGTTGCATACCTGGTATACTTAGAAATATAGTGTAGCCTGGGCTGAAAGCTATGTTGTCAATGCACTTGAGTTTCTTCCTAATTAATCCATCCCTCTCATTCCACAGAATTTCAAATGTAGAATTATTCTCTTACTCTCATATTCCAAATAACTCCTGATAACTGTGAAAAGATAGAGCCCCTGGACTGAGGTAGAAGTAAACAAAGATACCTAACTCCCTGCATTAGAGACATATACAAAATATGTACCTTCCTCAGAAGGAAGGAACAAAGGAAAGCCATCTCAACCACCATCCTAATGCAAAACCAGATATGACATGCAGCACACACCTTTTCTCTTTCACTTCCTGAAGTTAGTTCCCCATTGCCCCCTTTACTTCATCACTTTCTCACATACAGGATAGGTTTTGTATTTCATTATCCAAAAGAAAGTCAAGATGCCACTCGGCACTTGATGTTAAGGCAATAAAGACTTAAAGCATAACGATATTAGATATAGAGGTGTTTGGTTTTGCTTTTGTTTGCAAGTTCAGGGCTATGTTGGGTAGTGGGATTTTCAGGGTGCTGAGAGAAGCCTTTGTCTTCTTCCACTTCACCCCATCTGGGTGACTCAAGATGTCTGTTCATCCCACAGCACAGTAGAGAGCATGTAAAACAGAGTGGGTTAGATACACCAGTCTGGGTTTAGCAAATTGTGGCTACAGGCATCTTGAAGAGTCTATTGGAAAGTGTCAAAATACCTGTCAATTGATAAGAACACTTAGAGTGAACTTTATGCCAAAACATTTGCAGAGACTGAGAGTTATCTGCAAAAAGAAATGAAAATTAATACAAAGATACTACCAACCTCAGCACGGCTTGTGAGAAACACACACAGGAAACCAGGAGAGTCTGAATAAAGAAGACTTAATAGATGAAACTTTTCTTTTGACCTCATTGATTAAGGGTTGTCATCAGTTTCTAAGTGAGGACAAATTGGTAATTTATCTCAGAATTTAATGAACATAGAATTTATCATTTGTTATGTATGTATCATCATGTCCTAGTCTTTTCAGAGTGTGTATTCATATTATTCTGAACCATTTCTTTTGTCTTCCTGAAGCCTAGAGTTAAAGCCCCTCCTGATGCTATTTTATATTGATTCCTCTAGAATAGACTCTCAAGGCCTATTTCAGTTAAACTTCTGGGACCCAGAGTGGGTGGCTATAAGCAGTTAAGCAGCCCTTCCTTCAAAATGTTGCCACAATGGGGCTTAATTTTGTGGGTGTGCTACCTGCACATCAAGGCACTTAAACTTTTTATGGATCTGCTGTAAAACATGTAATCATAGAAGTTTTCGTCCCGTTTTCTTCTGATATTTAAATAAGCTAGCATCTTTATCTGCTTCCAGGAGGCATAGGGATTATCTCACACATTTTAGAAAAGGGTAAACAGACAGATAGAAGTAAAATGACTTGCTTAGAGGCACAGTGGATTCTCTGAAAAATGAAAAACTGATTATCAGAAGTCCTTCCCTTCAGGGCTAATTCTCGATTGCACTTTCTTCCTGAGCAAATATACCCGAATCAAATCATCTCTCATCCTTGTCTTAACAACATCTACTTATGTAAGCTCTGTAAATTCAAAATCCCAACAAGAAAAAGGACAGAGCATTTTTAGTTGTGACCCACATGATTTAAAGTTAGCTGGAAGGCTGGCAAAACACAGTGTCATGCTGAAGTTATTTCCAGAACAGCAGGCATCTCTTCACGCAAACCAGCTAAAAAGATGTCAAACTTGCCAACCTATTTTCTCCAACACAGTTCTCTTAAGATTGAGTGAATGGTAGAAAAATTTTATCTTCCCATATATTCAATTTAATTAACTGAGAGTTATGAGTCAGACTATAAAACAGAGATCTCAGAAGCTGCATGGAGTCTGGATTTGGACTGTATGGGCTAAAAACCTGGCTCTACCTCTTACTGAGCAGCCTTAGGCAAGTTATTTACCCTCTTTGTGCCTCAGTTTCTTCATAGGTGAAGTGTTGCTAATAATACATAGTACCTGCCTCATAGCTGTAATGGAGATTAAAAGAGTTAATTCTACTTTAAGTGCTTAATGAAGTATGTGTCTGGTAGTAGGACAATATACATACAAGGGTATAATATTATATAATATATATATAATATATATATATGGCCCGTGAGCCATGGTCCGTGAGCCATGGTCGCTGAGCGTGCGCGTCCGGAGCCTGTGCTCCACAACGGGAGAGGCCACAACAGTGAGAGGCCCGCGTACCGCAAAATAAATAATAATAATAATAATAATTGAAAACAAAACAAAAGACATGACTATGAGTTTTAAGGATTCTTTACCTAGTACCTGGTCTAAAGATGAACAAGTGGTGGGCTCTCAATATATTTTTGTTGAATGAATGAATGAATCAAATAATCTTTAAGTGAATTAGAGAAATATCATTGCCAAACCTCTTTACCCGAAATACCAGAGAAGAAAAACATTGTCTCAAAGAAAACCAAAATTGACTTGAATGAGGAATAAACACAAAAGTTCACTGATGTGAGGATCTCTATCTTATATTCTAGATGGTGCTACAGGAAGTGGCAGACATTTTTCCTTCTTCCCCAGAGAGACCAGGGAACGTAGCCTGGGTGGGGGAAGAATAGCTAGGGAGTGGAAAAAGGGGTATAAAAGATAAATTATTCCAACACTTTTTTTTTTTTTGCGGTACGCAGGCCTCTCACTGTTGTGGCCTCATGCTGAAGTTATTTCCAGAACAGCAGGCATCTCTTCACGCAAACCAGCTAAAAAGATGTCAAACTTGCCAACCTATTTTCTCCAACACAGTTCTCTTAAGATTGAGTGAATGGTAGAAAAATTTTATCTTCCCATATATTCAATTTAATTAACTGAGAGTTATGAGTCAGACTATAAAACAGAGATCTCAGAAGCTGCATGGAGTCTGGATTTGGACTGTATGGGCTAAAAACCTGGCTCTACCTCTTACTGAGCAGCCTTAGGCAAGTTATTTACCCTCTTTGTGCCTCAGTTTCTTCATAGGTGAAGTGTTGCTAATAATACATAGTACCTGCCTCATAGCTGTAATGGAGATTAAAAGAGTTAATTCTACTTTAAGTGCTTAATGAAGTATGTGTCTGGTAGTAGGACAATATACATACAAGGGTATAATATTATATAATATATATATAATATATATATATGGCCCGTGAGCCATGGTCCGTGAGCCATGGTCGCTGAGCGTGCGCGTCCGGAGCCTGTGCTCCACAACGGGAGAGGCCACAACAGTGAGAGGCCCGCGTACCGCAAAATAAATAATAATAATAATAATAATTGAAAACAAAACAAAAGACATGACTATGAGTTTTAAGGATTCTTTACCTAGTACCTGGTCTAAAGATGAACAAGTGGTGGGCTCTCAATATATTTTTGTTGAATGAATGAATGAATCAAATAATCTTTAAGTGAATTAGAGAAATATCATTGCCAAACCTCTTTACCCGAAATACCAGAGAAGAAAAACATTGTCTCAAAGAAAACCAAAATTGACTTGAATGAGGAATAAACACAAAAGTTCACTGATGTGAGGATCTCTATCTTATATTCTAGATGGTGCTACAGGAAGTGGCAGACATTTTTCCTTCTTCCCCAGAGAGACCAGGGAACGTAGCCTGGGTGGGGGAAGAATAGCTAGGGAGTGGAAAAAGGGGTATAAAAGATAAATTATTCCAACACTTTTTTTTTTTTTGCGGTACGCAGGCCTCTCACTGTTGTGGCCTCTCCCGTTGCGGAGCACAGGCTCAGGACGCACAGGCTCAGCGGCCATGGCTCATGGGCCCAGCCGCTCCATGGTGTGTGCGATTTTCCCAGACCGGGGCAAGAACCCGTTTCCCCTGCATCGGCAGGCGGACTCTCAACCACTGCGCCACCAGGGGAGCTCCATTCCAACATTTTTTAAAAAGTGACAAGGAAGCCTTTATTCAAAGCTATTGCAATAGGGGTCAAGACTATTGCAACAGGGGAGAAAGATTGAACTCAACTCCAAATACAGCAAGGACAGCCAGAGATTTATAGGAAAGTGAGAGGGTCTGTAGACAGAAAATTACCAAGAGGTAATTCCAAGGGTGAGGGATTATTGCTAAACTGGCCTAAAAGAATTCTTGCTAGAGGCAGGCCAGGGTTGAAGCTTAGTCAAAGAGGGCCTAGAGGATCCTGACTTAAATTTGGTCAAAGAAGGAGTCTTTATCGGGGGCATCTCTATGGAGAGTTTTGGAGTCTAACTGTGCAAAATGTTTTCAACGCTCATAAAGCTTTACGCCTTTATCTTTTGTGGTCCCTCTCCTGGAAATCTTCTTTTAAGACATGATGTTTCTGCGAAGGTTGAAACATGAAGCCAGTGTATTAGGCAGATTTGGGGATCTTGGCATCCCATATTCCTCTCTCTGAGAAATAAGCCCATCCCCAATGTCCTTGGGCACATATAGCTATTTTTTTCTGTTGTGCCTCCCTCCCTCCTCCTGTGGCACCATCCAGAATATAAAGCAGAGGTCCTTATACAGTGAACATTTGTGTCTATTCCTCATTCAAGTCACTTTTTGTTTTCCATGAGATCGTTGCTTCCCTGATATTTTGGGTAAAGAGGTTTTGCAATGATATTTCTCTAATTCATTTAAAGGTTATTTGACTCACTCATTCATTAATTCGACAAACATATATTGATTGAGTGCCCACCATTTTTTCATCAGCATGCTAGGGATTAGGCATAGAAGAGTCCCTTCCTGGCCAGTCCTGTTTAGACCAGGGGATGATGTTGGAAACACTCCCAAAATTGAACAGAGTGAATTGGATTATCTCTATGGGAATATGGGCAAACTAAGGTCGTATTGGGCCATGGGCAAGAAGAGAAAAAACAGTTGCAGAAGGTCCTTCAGTCTTGAGGCTCCATGTTTCCAGGGCCGGCCAGTATAAAACTTTGCTAAACCTCCTACAAATGGGTACCATGAGCTCCTTCTGTATTCTTAATTAATTTAGCAAAGTTTTTGTTCTTTGTGATGAAATGTGCCCCAATCAGTCCTTCCAGTGGCACCATAATGGAAAAAGTTACCTACATTCTCTTCCTGGTATGGGAGAGCCACAGTTCCATAAAAACAAAAAACAAAACAAAGCAAAAAACCATAAATGGTGTCTTAAAGATAACTCACAAGGAGAAAGTATAGATCACTGTATTTGTGCACCCCTGGCTCCATCTCCACTGCCACTTATGCCTTCAAATCCTAGAATTTGTCCGGGGAAAAAATTATTGCTAAGAATGGCTCAGTAGCGCCCTCTTACATCACAATACCAACAATCAAGGATCCTAGGGATATGCTAGAGACTGTCTCATCCTCTCTACAGCCAAGCCCCAAGGGGTACAAGAGTCCTGACTGTCCAGGAGAAATGAGTCCAAAATAATACTAACTCAGATTTCTGCCCCATAGTCACCCATAGCATTTGACTTGCAAGTTTGCACTGAAGACACTGTACAGCAAGGCTTCCCTCACTTCTCTTTTTCTTGTGAGGTGTTACTCTTCAGGCCAAATTTAACATCTGCCCATATGCCAGGATCCTAAGCATTCTTTCTATATATTCTATCTGTATGTGTAAAAATGTCTTTTGCGTTAGGAAATAGGGGAAATTCCCTCCCTCCTACCAACTTTAAAGGTATGGTATACTCACAATAGCCCTGATTTTGAACTTTCACAGAGTGGGGAAAATAAGTTTAGTGTCTTAAAATGTGACTCCACAATGGCAGTTCAATGTAAAAATCATGTCTGATGATTATCAGCTGTGTGATTTCTCTGCACTTAAAAGCCCTCTGAATTGGGTCCGTTTCTGAATAAAGACTGCGCCTACTCTCCCAGACACCTCTGCTCTGCTAGAGATCCAGTCCTTAAGTACACTTCCTGGTCTTTTTTAGATTCTTACTACACTTGCTCCTCAAATTCCTTTTCCTTCATGAAAGCCCAGGTGATAAAGGGTAGGTAGCAAATATAACCATGGGTTTCAGCCATGAAAATGCAAGCAGGGGAACAGGTTTCCACCAAGGACAGCTTCAGCAAGCTTTCTCTGTGAAGACTCTTTCCTACTGGGATACTAATGAGAAGGTGGCACCCACAATGAAAGGGGAAAGATGGCAAAGAATAAGAGCAAATGGAAAATTGGAAAGACACTGGTGGCATCACAGGTTCTGAATAATAGGACATTTTCTGTTAACAGAGCTGTCCTATGTCAATCTGTTATTCAATCAGGTTTCTTGGCTTTATTTGCATGTGGATAAGCAGAGTATAGTTGGCTGTCCTGGGGCTGGAAAGAGGAGGACCAAAAACAGGAAATCAGACATTTATAACAGAATGAGCTTGCTGATGGAGGGAGCGGTCCTCAGACAGGAAGCAGAAGTACCAGGATATCATGATGGTTAACTCAGCAGTACAGCAATTGTATTTATGAGTCCAATCTGGGATTGTCACAGTCCTGGCACACCTGGTATTGTGAAATCCAGGTCCCTGTGTAGACTCTGGAGGATGGGATTTGTTATTAACAAACAATAACTAAAGGAATTTGCACATTGATCAATTATTAAGAAGGAAAATTTTTATGTTAGTTGACTAAAGATAGTGTTGTACATTGTTAAAATTGTAATGCATACAGGTGAAGATGGAATCACATAGGATGTTAAAGCTGCGTTGTCACTTCTGGTTGGACTAGGGTCAAGAAATGAATTCAAGGAACAGCCAATGTCATAAGTACAAAACCTTGGTCCCTGGAACCCTGTGGGTGGATGTCCCTGAGAGCACTCTTAAAGAGTTGTAACCTCTTAATGAACCAGAACAAGGTCTAATATTGACTGATAAAGCTAGGCAAGTGGGTGGCATCAGGGAAAAATTTCAGGTAATATCACAGAGCCAGTCACTGAGCACCAGTTCAAAGACTAGGTGACCATTGCTCCCAGGTATTGAGGCTCTAGAGGAGATACAAAGATGAAGGCACAATAGTAGAAAATCAGTCATTGGAGTGGAGCTCAAAGGCCAAGCTAAAGGAATATTGAGGAAAACACAATACAAGGCTCAGGGAGAGGTAAAAGATTTACTCAAATCCCCCCTGCCCTAGGTATGAACTGGTCCCAATGGCAAGGATGTCTCCATTTGTGAGAATAGAGAGTAAAGAATAAGAAACCAAAAAGTGCTTGACATCCCAGGCAGTCCCCAAATGCTGCTTTATCAAAGAGTAAGATGCCAAATATTTCAAGAAAGTCTTCCTGGACTTGAAAAGGGAAAATTCAAGCCAGTCTTGTCATTTGACTTTTAAATGATCTCCTGGAGGAAGGTTATTTTGAAAATAGTCAGCATAAGGAAATCTTTTCAAGGCCAAATTAAAGCAAGGATTTTCCCTTGACAATTACCTTTAGAAATACTACCTGAGCTAGAATATCTCAAGTCCAAAAGGATTGTATGCCAAAAGATGCCAAAATCATCATGCGATACTACAAATGATATGAGAGACCTGGCTCTCAAGTAAGTTTTGGAAATGAGTGCAGATAAATGCAGAGTGTAATAAATAACTTCCTGCTGGGTGATTTATGTTAAAGGACATCTGCAAAGCAAAAACTGAGGACTCAGTTCTAAAAAACAACTGCCCAAAAGGCTAATAAATTCTTCTCCCTAATGGTCATGTGACAACAACTACAAATAATCTCAATGCCATACTTCTTGATTTTTTTCACCCATGCAAAGGAATAGAAGAAGAGAGATTTTGAGCTGAATGGAAACTTTAAGCTGATCAAAGCGCTTCCATTTTAATTTTTTAAATTATTATTATCTTTTAAAATGGAAGTATAGTTGATTTACAGTGTTGTGTTAATTTCTGCTGTACAGCAAAGTGATTCAGTTGTGTATCTATCTATCTATATATATATATATACATTCTTTATGGTTTATCACAGGATACTGAATATAGTTCTCTGTGCTATGCAGTAGGACCTTGTGCTCTTCCATTTTTAGAGGAAGGAAATGAAGTGACTTGCACGAAGCTGAACAGTTAATCAGTTTCAATGCCACCGCTAGATCCAGGATCTAGTTTCTAAAATTTCTATTATTTCAGTCTAGAGCCTTGAAGACTGAACCATATCATGTCTCCTGTTTCTAAAAGAGTAGTCCATCTTTCTTACCTTAGAGTTAAACTCATTCAGAGTTGCTCAACAGATGGTTTTAGAAAATGTTAACTCATCCTTTATACATTGGGAAGGAGGTGGGCACCAACAGCTGGTCCCCTACCAACTTCTTGTGTATAGCAGTTAGGGGCCCTGCCTTATACTCCCTCTGACGGGCGTCCAAAGGTCCCCGGGGGTCCATAAGAGTTCAAGTTCTCAACTTGCTCCCAAGAAATTATTTAGCACTGGATTATTAGTTATCTATTGAATGAATGTAAATCCTGCTTTTAGAGGGTTACTTCCACGCTTTAAAGTAAAAAACAGCTCAGGAGGGAAGGAAGTTCTATGTTGTTTGCCATAGCAATGAAACCTTCTCTAGCATTTGCTTCATGTTCAAACAACTCCAATCCTTTGGGGACTCTGATGACGCCCATTTTTGATTCAGCTTGGACTGTTCTAAGATTTAGCATAATTAAGGATGAAAAGTAACTTAACGGTCTGAGATTACAACGTCAAGTCTGTGATATGTATTTCTCCATAAAGAAGGCAGTCTGGTTGTGATTGAAACACCTCCTTCTCAGTCTTACTCTTATCATGTGCTGCAGTCAGCGTCTTTGACCTATATTTGATTCCCTTTTGCAATATGCGCTTTTGATCACGAAACTGCTGGGAAAAGTTTCCTTCTAAACTACAAAACAAGGTAAGCACTTTCTTATTTGTTTGAATATACAGGAAGCAGGTGACAACCAATTTTCTTCTTCTACATCTAAGAAATCGAAAGGTCAGGTGTTAGGAGAGATTATGGAGAGCTTATGAGGCAAACAGCCTGCCCCACTGCAAGCCTTATCAGGAACAAGCCCAGCTTTCTTTCATAAACCTCCTGTGGGCGTCTTGTGCTCAGAGCCACCACGGCTGGCAGTCTGAGGTGTGCACTGCACAGTTTATCATCAAGCAGCATCTTTGAAATGCCAAACTTTATTTATTGATCTTACAACTCTATGTTATCTCCAGCAAGCCACAGGAAGAGTAATACATTTTATATGGATTAATCCTTGTAATTCTACACAACGTACACTCAGAGATAACTCAAGCTCGCTTTGTCTTCTCATTATCTAAACAGACATGTCTTTTTTTAAGTCATCAACAGAGGTCATCTCCCAAATGCCCTTGTGGAATATTCATTAATCAAATAACTAATTTGAAATGGACCTTCAAAGCATTATTCATTTCCCCATCATTCTCCCAACATCAGTTTAAATGTTTTGTGGGTATAATGATTAGGCTGATGTTTAATTAATTGTGAAATTGTGAATTAAAGCTAAGTTAAAAGATAAATCATTCTTCAGTGCATGAGAGAGAAAAGGAGAAAGCCAGAAAGGGCAAGTGAGTTTGACTGGTGGCTTTAGCTGGGGATTCTTAGCAAATATCCCTTTATTTGCAGCAACATGATGTTAGATTTTAAGGTTAACATTTGTGAAGCAAAGCTTCTTTGTCCATTGTTTCTTGATGGATTTCAGATTTATCACCATATCAATGAGAAGATGCTACAGGCCATCACACAAACATGCAGATCTAGGTATAACCTGCTACTCTTGACAAGTTTTATTGTGGAAAAGGCAAAAGGAAACAATCACAACCATGATTTTGTTTGCTGCATGTGATGATCAGAGTGCTATATTTTTAACCCTAGGAAGTAAAGGTTTGATTCCAAACTGAGGTCGTCCCTGATCATCCCTGTCCTGTCTTCATCCCTCACAGTGCCCTAACCCTCATTGTCAGGTGCACTGTGAGGTCAATCAATCTAATCATTTACATTTTTAAACTTACCCATTTCCCCCTATTTGACTATTAACTCCTTGAGTTCAGGGTCCAAACCTGACTCGTCTTTTTATGCTCAACATGACATATAAAGCCTGTGTTCTCGAAGTGAACAGACACGGGTTTGTGTTTGCCCTTCCCCCTCCTGGATCACTCTTCCTCTTCATGTCCACGTGGTTCACACCTTCACTTCATTTAGCTGCTCAGATGTCACTTCCTTGGTGAGACCTTCCTTGATCACTGTCTTAGTCTGTTTAAGCTGCTATAACAAAGTACCATAGGTGGCTTATATATAACAAATTTGTTTCCCATAATTTTGGAGGCTGAATTCCAAGGTCAGGGTGCCAGCACGGTCAGGTTCTGGTGAGGACCCTTTTCTGGGTTGCAGACTGCCGACTTTGTATTCAAAGCACTTAGAATTGTACCTGGCACACAGTACGTATGCAATATATGTTGCTATTATTGTTTTCAATAACAGATAGAACCATCCCTCCAATGAGATGCCAGAAGGATGAAAAGATTTTATCTTCCCTCTTGTGTTTCGCAAAGCTCAACTGAAACCAAAACTGTCTCCTTTTTCTTCACCGATATTCATCCATGACTATATAAGACACTCCTGTAGGGTAAGAACTATGTTTTGTCTGTCTGTGGCTCCAGCCCAGTGATGGTCATGAGTAGGCACTAAACCTGTGTTAGGATTGTTTATTAATATCCAATAATCAATAATGATTCTTAATATCAATAAGTACAAATTTTATTAAGGGCAAATCAGGGTGGTTAGTGACTTGTCTCTTTTCCCTTCTTTCCCAGCAAGATTTCCCTTGGGTTTAAGTTCCAGGAGACACACGTGCATTCTTCCTGGACAGGCTTATGCCTTGAGTCCTTGTCTGCTTTCCTTCCCTGGGAAGGACTCATCAATGATGTGTTTCTCTCCCTTAAAGTATTAGACCTGGAGAAAGCCCTAATCAGTCAGTTGGACTGCTTCACTTCTTCTGAAATAGAAGCCTGAAACCTGGTCAGCACTTTTGAGGCCAACAGGATACCCAAGGACCCTCAGGACACCAACAATCTCAACACTAGGCTAAAATGAGTTTACTAAAAGCTCCTTTACTTTAAGTCCATTCTAATTACCTCTCTATCCAACGATCCTAAGACAAGAATATCTTGCATGTAATAGTCACTAATAAAATTTTGATTTTTAGTGGATTGATGAATGAATGTACCAACCAAACAGTGAATACACCAGTGAGTGAATAAAAAGTGGGTAAGGAAATGTAGAATGGATGGATGGTGGGAAGCAGCTGCATAACACAGGGAGATCAGTTCGGTGCTTTGTGACCATCTTGAGGGGTGGGATAGGGAGGGTGGGAGGGAGACACAAGAGGGTGGGGGTATGGGGGTATGTGTATATGCACGGCTGATTCACTTTGTTATACAGCAGGAGCTAATGCACCATTGTAGAGCAATTATACTCCAATAAAGATGTTGACAAAAAAGAAAAGAAGTGGGTAAGGGATGTTTACTATTTTCTCTGTTTTAAGGTCTGGAGGGTGAGGCATTGATCATGTACTAGATTACTCTTATTTCTTTTCTTTGCTGGCTTTTTAGCATTGTTTATCTCTTTCATCCTTCAGGAACTGAACAAACCTAAAGGAAGCTGGGAGAGGTGGACAGTAGATACAATAGGACCACCTAATGATAATTCAGGTCTCTCTGGTTACCCCAGTGGATGACCAATATGCCACTCTTGAGTATCTCTTTGCCTCCTGGTTAGGCAAAGATAACTCACCCTTCTAGATTCCAGGAAGGAATTGTTTTATGTCTAACTAGTTCCTTAAATAAGCTTTCACAATGGCCCTCCTACTTCCAAACAGTTATTCTAACAAGAGTGGCTTGGATAAAGTGGGCCAGGAGTGCCTGTAGCATGATGGACGATGTACAACTCAGGAGTCACCAACCGTGAAGTTTGGCTGAAACATGCTTATTGCTAACTTGGTGTGATGGCTGTTGTGGATAAACAAATCATATTCAAATTCACAGATCAATTACTCTGAAGAATGCCCTGCTAATTTTCCTGTTTGAAAAAGTACGGGGAAATGTTTTCATATAAATCAGAGGCTTTCAACCAGCTTAGCTACTTTGACCAACAAGTGGGTCTTATAGTTTTTGAACACTTGCAGTAATGGTGATACGGTCTGTAAGCTACAGGATTTTAGGAAGTACCACATGCATGCTTCACTTTAGAATGGCACATCTCTTAGCAACTAAAAATGCTGCTAACAAAGTCCATCTCATCCTGAGTGAAAGAGAGCTTTCTTAAAACATTCCAAACACAATAAAAATCAATTCAAAATCCAGGCTACCTTCCTTTTTAGAAAACGAATGTTCAGGGAAGTCATCTGTGATTTTTCCCTGGGGTTTCTCAGCTCTGGAGCTACCTAATGAGATGAAGCAGTTGGCCAAGATTAGGTATCCAAGACCTTTGGATTTTGATGAGTCGGTAAAATCCCCTCCCTGTCCAAAAATATGGAAACCTACCCTGGGGTTGCCAACGTTTTCATTTGCCAAATACAGGCACAAAACTAAATGACACAAAATAATAAATACTTTCTACTCTGACCATGGTTTAATTTTAAAAAATAGCTTAACAAATACCAAAAAAGTAGAAAGGATAGAATTTTGGGACCAACATGTAGCCATTTAAATTGAATTAATTTGTGGGACTTCCCTGATGGTCCAGTGGCTAGGGCTCAACGCTCCCAATGCAGGGGGCCCAGGTTCAATCCCTGGTCAGGAGACTAGATCCCACATGCTACAACTATGAGTTCACGTACTGCAACTAAAGATCCCATGTGCCGCAACTAAGACCCGACCCGGCGCAGCCAAACAAGTAGTAAATAAATAAATAAATGATTTTTAAAAAATAAATTGAATTAACTTAGCTTAAAAATTTCCACATTATCTTAATTTTCTAATTTCACTGAAGATGGATGTAAACATGACATCAACACAGGCCTTCAGAGTTGCCTCTGAAAACCAGTGGTCTAATTTTGAGCTCCATAGGTAAAGTGCTTAAGTAGACTAAGGTAGGGATAGCTGTAGGAATTATTGTAAAATGTGTTTTGAAGATCCATCCATGTCTCCTGTACTGACCTCTCCCCATCTGATTTGTCCCATTCTCCGGGTGCCTCTTGCTCCCGAAATGCAGGTGTCCTCAAACAGAATGTCCCTCACTGACTGTTAGGTCCAGGGGTCTTCAATTATTCTTGTCCTGTGCTTCTGGCTCCTCATATGTTATAGGGAATGGAAGCCACTACACTAACCTCTGCAGTCCATTCACTTCTGAAGCATAATGATTCCAAAGACCTTTCCATATCCTCCCTCAGAAAGCTCTGCCAGGAGCTTGTTCCAGGATCCTGTCATTGATGTGTCTTCTCCTGTTCTGAGAGCAGAACATTTTTTTTCCCTTGAGAATTCACTCCATGTGGCTCTGGTGGGACTAAACTCAACAGCCAATTCCTTCACCACAGATCTGGCATATGATCCCCTCTGGGTCCACTGGAGGGGGACTTTGTACCATAGATAGTGGGAAAGATGACTTTGCTGGGTGTAGTGGGTTTAACAGTGTCCCCTTAAAATTCATGTCCACCTGGAACCTCAAACTATGACTTGTTTGGAATGAACTCTTTGTAGATATAATTGAGTTCAGAATCTCAAGAAAGATCATTCTAGATTTAGGGTGGGTGCTAAATCCAGTGACTGGTGTCCTTACAAGAGAAAGAAGAGGAAGATTTTAAATAAAGAGGCACAGAGGAGAAACACAGAGAGGACAGGGATGTGAGGTAGAGGCAGAGATTTGTAGAATGCATCTAAAAGAAAAAAAAAAATGCCAAGGATTTCTGGCAAACACAAGAAGATAGGAGACAGGCATGGAATGGATTTTTCCTTAGTGCCTCTAGAAGGAATCAACCCTGCTGACACCTTGACTTCAGACTTCAGACCTCCTGAACTGTGAGAAAATAAATTTCTGTTTTAAGATACACAGTTTGTGGTGATTTGTTAGAGCAACCCTATGGAATGAATACACTCGGTTTGCTGAGAGCCATCTTGCCTGCCAGAGATAACCTGTCATAAGAATGGAGAGAGAAAGATTGAGCTCTGATTATAACCTTGAGTCCCTGGATCCAGCTAGGCTTGGAGTCAGCAGCACCTCTGGACTTCCCGGTGTGGGAGCCTATAATGCTCTCTTTTTGTTTAAGCTCATTGCATTACATTTTTCTCATGGAGAGCTGAAAGACTTGGCTTTCACGTGGCTCAGCACTGAGAAAATCATGCAACTTTTAAAAATTTTTTATAGAATTTTGAAAGGTTACTTTCCATTTACAGTTACTTTAAAACGTTGGCTGTATTGCCCATGTTGTACAACACATCCTTGAGCCTCTCTTATACCCAACAGTTTGTACCTCCCACGTCCCCATCCCTATTTTACCCCTTTCCCCCCTTCTCCACTGGTAAGCACTAGTTTGTTCTCTGTATCTGAGAGTCTGCTTCTTTTTTGTTATATTCACTACTTTGTTGTATTTTTTAGATTCCACATATAAGTGATATCATACAGTATTTGTATTTCTCTCACTGACTTATTTCACTTAGCATAATGCCCTCCAAGTCCATCCATGTTGCTGCAAATGGCAAAATTTTGTTCTTTTTTCTGGCTGAGTAGTATTCCATTGTATATATACACCACATTTTCTTTATCCATTCATCTGTTGATGGGCACTTAGGTTGCTTCCATATCTTGGCATTTGTAAATAATGCTGCTGTGAACATTGGAGTGCATGTATCTTTTTGAATTTGTTTTGTTTTTTTCGGATGTATACCCAGGAGTGGAATTGCTGTGTCATATGGTAGTTCTATTTTTAGTTTTTTGAAAAATCTCCATACTGTTTTCCTCAGTGGCTGCACAAAGTTACATTCACACCAACACTGTACAAGGCTCCCCTTTTCTCCATATCCTTGCCAACATTAGTTATTTGTGTTCTTTTCGACGATAGCCATTCTGACTATGAGGTGTGAGGTGATATCTCATTGTGGTTTTGATTTGCATTTTTCTGGTGATTAGTGATGTTGAGCATCTTTTCTTATGCCTGTTGGCCATCTGCATTTCCTCTTTGGAAAAATGTCTGTTTGGTTCTTCTGCCCATTTTGTAATTGGGTTTTTTGTTTTTTGATGCTAAGTTGTATGAGCTATTTTTACATGTTGGATATTAATCCCTTATCAGTTGTATCCCTTGCAAATATTTTCTCCCATTCGGTAGATTGTCTTTTCATTTTGTTAATGGTTTCCTTTGCTGTGCAAAAGCTTTTCATATTCATCTTTGAAGGCCCAGCCATGGTGGTATTTTTTACACAAAGCCTTCCCTGGGGTCCCCAGTCTGAAAGGCTCATTTCTTCCTCTGGATTCTTATAGCTCTGTTCTCCTCCCACACATGATACTGTTACCAAAAATGGGGGTCCGGCTGCTCGCCACTCAAAAGCCAATAAAGAGGTAAGTTGGTGGAAAGGAAACTTTGCTTTATTTCGGGTGCTGGCAACCGGGGGCAGTGGTTGGGGGTGGGGGAGAGGGCGGACTCCTGTCCAAAGGCCGACTCACCCCTCCCCAACCAGTGGACAAAAGATTTTATAGACGGAGGGAGGGGGCTACATGTAGGAGCAGCACAGTCAGCTCTGCCAGTCGTCTTGAAATGGATCATACTGTGCTCTGACCAGCGTCATTTTGATTATTTTAAGTAAAGTTAATCTTCAGTTCCAGGATCAGTTTGTTCCCATTTCCATGAGGCCAGTTCTCGAAACTGTGGCAGCTTATGTCATGGCTACAGCCTGGTCATCATGTAGTTAACTTCTTCCACCTTTAGGGGGTTTTAGTATCTATAAGACAGCTCTCAGGATATGGCTCAGAATATTATCTATAGCCCTTGAGGAGGAACTAAAGGCCCTTGACTTTGCTTAATGACTAAACTATTATTATTTGGTCTCTGTTGACTGGTTTCCTTTGTTTCTGCATTTTCTCACTTCTCTGATTAAACTTATTGTTTGGCTAAATTTTTTTCACAGACAAAAGGCAGGCTGAGGACATGGGGAGGTAAGGACCATAGGGTCCTGCTCTGTTTCAATACTATTCAGTTTGTCTCATCTACCCTGCTAGACCTTTAGCCTTTTGAAAGCAAGAGGCCTGTCCTTGTCTTCTTTTCTTTACTGCATAAGCTCTATTCCATTTCCATAGCAGGTGCTTGGTGCATATTTGATGAACAGGTAAATGAAAAAAAAAAAAAAAAAGTGAATAGAGTGGGGTTTCAGTGTTGATGGCAGAGAGTGGAAAGTATAGTTTTGTGTTAGAGGCTCTCCTGGTCTTCCTAATCATACCAAACACACAAATCCCCAATTCACTCTACATAAATCTCCCTACTAAGGAAACCAGCCAAAGACCAGGACTGCTGTGAGCAAGCATTGGATTGGGTTGGGTCTTTTGCCAGCATAAAAACAGCTAGGCTTTTGTAAAGGGCAGTTGTTACTTCAAATATGAAGTATCTGTCATATCACTTTCTTCTATTTGAAACCTTTCAATGGTATCCCATTGCTCTTAGGAAAAAGTCCAAACTCTTATTCACGGCTTACAAAGTCCTGTGAAACCTGACTCCTGCTCATGGCTCTAGTCTTGTCTCTCAAAACTCCCCCACCTTGAATCTATGCTCTGGATAGTTCCCTGATTACGTCAAAAGCTTCATCTGCTTTCTCCTCTCTTTTTTCTGTCTTCCTCTTCTTCTTCCTCTCTCTCTCCTCCTGGCGTTTGTTCTGGTGGAACAATCACTCATTCCCCCCACCGCTCTTTTCACCTAACTTATTCCTCTGCAGATCTTAGACATTTGCTTGGGCATTGTTTCCTCCAAGGGCCTACCCTTATCCATTGGGTGCCCCAGTGTGTCCCCAGAGGTCTCTGCACTTTTGTAGCAAAGCTTTTACTACACTGCATTGTAATTGCTCATTTCTTGACAATCTCCCTCAATATATTGTTTGAATCATGTCTATTTTGATAAATATCTCATTCCTAGCACACAGCATATAGTACAGATGCTTATTACGTAGTTGTCAAATGGTCAAATGATTACATAGATAAATGATGGAGAAGTTAATGTAATTCTCAAAGTCTAGCTTGGTCTGAACTATGTCCTCTTTTGTTCATTTCTCCACTTTCAAGGCTTTCCTACCTGGGCCAGAGGGGAAGAGAGGGAAGAACCACAATATTTTCAGAGAGAGGGAGATGGGTCATTTCTAAAGGGGAGTCCCTGATCCTTTAATTGTCCATGAGAACTATAATGGGGGGTCTCCAAGATATGTTTAATATTTTGAAGGCCTGACAAAAATCATACAAGGAGTACATCCCACGGAACTACAGTTCACAGAGCGCCAGTCCATGCTGCTGAACTGAGAACTTGGAAGTCTCAGAGAGGAGACCTTCAAGATGGCAGAGGAGTAAGACGCAGAGATCACCTCCCTCCCCAGAAATACATCTACATGTGGAACAACTCCTACAAAACACCTACTGAATGCTAGCAGAAGACCTCAGACTTCCCAAAATGCAAGAAACTCCCCATGTACCTGGGTAGGGCAAAAGAAAAAAGAAAAAACAGACACAAAGGAATAGGGATGGGACCTGAATGTCTGGGAGGGAGCTGTGAAGGAGGAAAAGTTTCCACACACTAGGAAGCCCCCTTCACTGGTGGAGACAGGGAGTGGCGGGGGCGGGAAGCTTCAGAGCCACAGAGGAGAGCGCAGCAACAGGGGTACAGAGGGAAAAGTTGAGAGATCCCTGCACAGAGGATTGGTGTCGGCCAGAACTCACCAGCCTAAGAGGCTTCTCTGCTCACCCACCAGAGTGGGTGGGGGCTGGGAGCTGAGGCTCGGGCTTCAGATGTCAGATCCCAGGAAGAGGACTGGGATTGGCTGCATGAACACAGCCTGAAGGGGGCTAGTGTGCCACAGCTAGCCGGGAGGGAGTCCAGGAAAAAGTCTGGTACTGCCTAAGAGTCAAGAGACTGTTGTTTCAGGGTGCATGAGGAGAGGGGACTCAGAGCACCAACTAAATGAGCTCCAGAGACGGGCGCGAGCTGCGGCTATCAGCACGGACACCAGAGACAGGCATGAAACACTAAGGCTGCTGCTGCAGCCACCAAGAATCCTGTGTGCAAGCACAGGTCACTATCCACGCCTCCCCTCCCAGGAAGCTGTGTAGCTTACCACTACCAGGGTCCCATGATCCAGGGACAACTTCTCTGGGAGAACATGTGGCACGCCTCAGGCTGTTACAACATCACACCAGTCTCTGATGCCACAGGCTCACCCCGCAATCCATACCCCTCCATCCCCCCAGCCTGAGTGAACCAGAGCCCCTAATCAGCCACTCCTTTAACCCCCTTCTGTCTGGGCGAAGAACAGACTCAGAGGGGAACCTACATGCAGAGACGGGGTCAAATAAGAGCTGAACCCCAGAAGCTGTGCGAACAAAGAAGAGAAAGGGAAATTTCTCCGTGCAGCCTCAGGAGCAGCAGATTAAATCTCCACACACTAGGAAGTCCACACTAGGATGTACCCTGCATCTGTGAAATACCTGAATAGACAATGAATCATCCCAAAATTGAGACAGTGGACTTAGGAAGCAACTGTAGACTTGAGGTTTCCTGTGCGACTGACTAGTTTCTGATTTATGTGGTTATCTTAGCTTAGTTTTTAGCACTTGTTATCATTGGTGCATTTATTTATTGATTTGGCTGCTCTCTTCTTTTTTTATTACTTTTTAAATTTTAATAATATCAAAAAATTTTTTTATTCTAATGTCTTTACTTTATTTTTCTTTCTTTCTCTTTTTTCTCCCTTTTCTTCTGAGCCGCATGACAGACAGGGTCTTGGTGCTCCGGCCGGGGGTCAGGCCTGAGGCTCTGAGGTGGGAGAGCTCAGTTCAGGACACATGACCACCAGAGACCTGCTGGTCACACATAATAACAATCGGCCAGAGCTCTCCCAGAGATCTCTGTCTTAATGCTAAGACCCAGGTCCACTCAATGACCAGCAAGCTCCGGTGCTGGACACCCCATGCCAAACAACTAGGAAGGCAGGAACACAACCCCACCCATTAGCAGAGAGGCTGCCTAAAATCATAATGAGGTCACAGACACCCCAAAACACACCATCGTACGTGGTCCTGCCCACCAGTAAGACAAGATCCAGCCTCATCCACCAGAACACAAGCACCAGTCTCCTCTACCAGGAAGCCTATACAACCCATTGAAACAACCTTAGCCACTGGGGGCAGACACCAGAAACAACAGGAACTACAATGCTGCAGGCTGCGAAAAGGAGACCCCAAACACACTAAGTTAAGCAAAATGAGAAGATACAGAAATATGCAGCAAATGAAGGCACAAAATAAGAACCCACCAGACCAAACAAATGAAGAGGAAATAGGCAGTCTACCTGAAAAAGAATCCAGAATAATGATAGCAAAGATGATCCCAAATCTTGGAAATAGAATGGAGAAAATACAAGATACTTTTAACAAGGACCTAGAAGAACTAAAGAGCAAACAAACAATCATGAACAACACAATAACTGAAATTAAAAATTCTCTAGATGGAATCAATAGCAGAATAACTGAGGCAGAAGAACATATAAGTGAGCTGGAAGATAAAATGGTGGAAATAACTGCCAGGGAGCAGAGTAAAGAAAAAAGAATGAAAAGAATTGAGGACAGTCTCAGAGACATCTGGGGAAACATTAAATGCACCAACATTCCAATTATAGGGGTCCCAGAGGAAGAGAAAAAGAAAGGGACTGAGAAAATATTTGAAGAGATTATAGGTGAAAACTTCCCTAATATGGGAAAGGAGATAGTCAATCAAGTCCAGGAAGTGCAGAGAGTCCCATACAGGATAAATCCAAGGAGAAACACGCCAAGACACATAGTAATAAAACTATCAAAAATTGAATACAAAGAAAAAATATTAAAAGAAACAAGGGAAAAGCAACAAATAACATAAAACGGAATCCCCATAAGGTTAACAGCTGATCTTTCAGCAGAAACTCTGTAAGCCAGAAGGGAGTGGCAGGACATATTGAAAGTGATGAAAGGGAAAAACCTACAACAAAGATTACTCTACCCAGCAAGGATCTCATTCAGATTTGAGGCAGAAATTAACACCTTTACAGACAAGCAAAAGCTAAGGGAATTCAGCACCACCAAACCAGCTTTACAACAAATGCTAAAGGAACTTCTCTAGGCAGGAAACACAAGAGAAGGTAAAGACCTACAATAAAAAACCCAAAACAATTAAGAAAATGGTAATAGGAACATACATATCGATAATTACCTTAAATGTAAATGGGTTAAATGCTCCAACCAAAAGACAAAGACTGGCTGAATGAATACAAAAACAAGTCCCATATATATGGTGTCTACAAGAGAATCACTTCAGACCTAGGGACACATACAGACTGAAAGTGAGGGGATAGAAAAAGATATTCCATGTAAATGGAAATCAAAAGAATGGTGGAGTAACAATTCTCATATCAGACAAAATAGACTTTAAAATAAAGACTATTACAAGAGACAAAGAAGGACACTGCATAATAATCAAGGGATCAATCCAAGAAGATTTAACAATTGTAAATTGTTACAATTTATGCACCTAACATAGGAGCACTTCAATATATAAGGCAAATGCTAACAGCCATAAAATGGGAAATCGACAGTAACACTATCACAGTAAGGGACTTTAACACCCCACTTTCACCAATGCAGAGATCATCCAAAATGCAAATCAATAAGGAAACACAAGCTTTAAATGACACATTAAACAAGATGGACTTAATTGATATTTATAGGCCATTCCATCCAAAACCAACAGAATACAATTTCTTCTCAAGTGCTCATGGAACATTTTGTAGCATAGATCATATCCTAGGACACAAATCAAGCCTTGGTAAATTTAAGAAAACTGAAATCATATCAAGTATTTTTTCCAACCACAACACTATGAGATTAGATATCAATTACAGGAAAAGAAAAACTGTAAAAAATGCAAACACATGGAAGCTAAGCAATACACTACTAAATAACCAAGAGATCACTGAAGGAATCAAAGAGGAAATCAAAAAATACCTACAAACAAACGACAATGAAAACACGTTGCTCCAAAAACCTATGGGATGCAGCAAAAGCATTTCTAAGAGGGAAGTTTACAGCAATACAATCCTACCTCAAGAAACAGGAAAAATCTCAAATAAATAACCTAACCTTACACCTAAAGCAATTGGAGAAAGAAGAACAAAAAAACCCAAAGTTAGCAGAAGGAAAAAAATCACAAAGATCAGATCAGAAATCAATGAAAAAGAAATGTAGGAAATGATAGCAAATATCAATTAAACAAAAAGCTGGTTCTTCGAGAAGATAAACAAAATGGATAAACCATTAGCCAGACTCATCAAGAAAAAAGGAAGAAGACTCAAATCAACAGAATTAGAAATGAAAAAGAAGTAACAACTGACACAAATACAAAGGATCATGAGTGATTACTACAAGCAACTCTATGCCAACAAAATGGACCACCTGGAAGAAATAGACCAATTTTTAGAAAAGCACAACCTTGCAAGACTGAACCAAGAAGAAATAGAAAATATGAACAGACCAATCACAAGCACTGAAATTGAAACTGTGATTAGAAGTCTTCCAAAAAACAAACGTCCAGGACCAGATGGAAACCCAGACAAAGATGTTACAAAAAAAAAAAAACTACAGGCCAATATCAAAGGTGAACATAGATGCAAAAATCCTTAACAAAATGCTAGCAAACAGAATCCATAGTAACAATTTGAAGGATAAAAACCATATGATAATCTCAACAGATGCAGAAAAAGCTTTCAACAAAATTCAACACCCATGTATGATAAAAACTCTCCAAAAGGAGGCATAGAGGGAACCTACCTCAACATAATATAGGCCATGTATGACAAACCCACAGCCAACATTGTTCTCAATGGTGAAAAACTGAAACCATTTTCACTAAGACCAGGAAGAACACAAGGTTGCCCACTCTCACCACTATTATTCAACATAGTTTTGGAAGCTTTAGCCACAGCAATCAGAGAGGAAACAGAAATAAAACGAATCCAAATCAGAAAAGAAGAAGTAAAGCTGTCACTGCTTGCAGATGACATGATACTATACATAGAAAATTCTAAAGATGCTACCAGAAAAGTACTAGAGCAAATTAATGAATTTGGTGAAGTAACAGGATAAAAAAGTAATGTCCAGAAATCTCTTGCATTCCTATACACTACTGATGAAAAATCTGAAAGAGAAATTAAGGAAACTCTCCCATTTACCATTGCAACAAAAAGAATAAAATACTTAGGAATAAAACTGCCTATGGAGACAAAAGACCTGTATGCAGAAAACTGTAAGACACTGATGAAAGAAATTAAAGAGGGTACAAACAGATGGAGAGATATACCATGTTCTTGGATTGGAAGAATCAACATTGTGACAATGGCTATACTACCCAAAGCAATCTACAGATTCAATGCAATCCCTATCAAACTACCAATGGCATTTTTCACAGAACGAGAACAAAAAATTTCACAATTTGTATGGAAACACAAAAGACCCTGAATAGCCAAAGCAATCTTGAGAAAGAAAAACAGAGCTGGAGGAATCAGGCTCCCGGGCTTCAGACTATACTACAAAGCTACCGTAATGAAGACAGTATGGTACTGGCACAAAACCAGAAATATAGATCAATGGAACAGGATAGAAAGCCCAGAGATAAACCCACACACATATGGTCACTTTATATTTGATAAAGGAAGCAAAAATATACAATGGAGAAAAGACAGTCTCTTCAGTAAGTAGTGCTGCGAAAACTGGACAGCTACATGTAAAAGAATGAAATTAGAACACTCCCTAACACCATAAACAAAAATAAACTCAAAATGGATTAAAGACCTAAATGTAAGGTCAAACCCTGTAAAACTCTTAGAGGAAATCATAGGCAGAACACTCTGTGACATCAATCACAGCAAGATCCTTTGACCCACCTCCTACAAAAGTTGAAATAAAAACAAAAATAAACAAATGGAACCTAATGAAACTTAAAAGCTTTTGCATAGCAAAAGAAACCTTAAAGAAGACGAAAAGACAACTCTCAGAATGGGAGAAAATATTTGCAAATGAAGCAACTGACAAAGGATTAATCTCTAAAATATACAAGCAGCCCATGCAGCTCATATCAAAAAAACAAACAACTCAATACAAAAATGGGCAGAAGTTCTAAATAGACATTTCTCCAAAGAAGATATACAGATTGCCAACAAACACACGAAAGGATGCTCGACATCACTAATCATTAGAGAAATGCAAATCAAAACTACAATGAGGTATCACCTCACACTGGTCAGAATGGCCATTATCAAAAAATCTACAAACAACAAATGCTGGGGAGGGTGTGGAGAAAAGGGAACCCTCTTGCACTGTTGGTGGCAATGTAAATTGATACAGCCACTATGGAGAACAGTATGGAGGTTCCTCAAAAAACTAAAAATAGAACTACCATATGACCCAGCAATCCCACTACTGGGCATATACCCTGAGAATACCATTCAAAAAGAGTCATGTACCACAAGGTTCATTGCAGCACTATTTACAATAGCCAGGACATGGAAACAACCCAAGTGTCTATAGACAGATGAATGGATAAAGAAGATGTGGCACATATATACAATGGAATATTACTCAGCTATAAAAAGAAACAAAATTGAGTTATTTGTAGTGAGGTGGATGGACTTCGAGTCTGTCATACAGAGTGAAGTAAGAAAGAGAAAAACAAATACCGTATGCTAATACATATATGTAGTTAAAAAAAAAAAGGGTTCTGATCAACCTAGGAGCAGGACAGGAATAAAGACGCAGATGTAGAGAATAGACTTGAGGACCTAGGGAGGGGGAAGGGTAAGCTGGGATGAAGCGAGAGAGTAGTATTGACATATATACACTACCAAATGTAAAATAGGTAGTGGGAAGCAGCCGCATAGCACAGGGAGATCAGCTCGGTGCTTTGTGACCACCTAGAGGGGTGGGATAGGGAGGGTGGGAGGGAAACACAAGAGGGAGGGGATGTGGGGTATATGTATACGTATAGCTGATTCACTTTGTTATACAGCAGCAACTAATACAACAATGTAAAGCAATTATACTCCAATAAAGATGTTTAAAAAAAATCATACAAGTTCCCATGACTTGTCTGCACAGGCTAACAAAACTGAACTGGATGGGGAGTGTCAGGGAGCAAAGTCAGTGTGTGGAAAACAATCTTGTTTTCTATTTCTCTTTCTCCTCTTAATGAAACTGTTCTGGCGGTTGCATTTCTACCTGGGGGCAGACCTGGCCATGCAAACAGAAGAGCTCTTGTCTCTTTCTGATGGAAGCATTTAATTACTGCTACCAGGCTTTCCATTCTGGTTGTCCCTAGTCTCAGCAAACACAGAAACCCAGGCTGCCATGGAGGTATCAGGTGGGCTTTGTAGGCTTGGTGTAAGCAAGAAATAAACTTGTTGGGATAAGCCATAGAGATGATTTTGAGCTTGTTTATTACAATAGCAAAACTTAGTTTATTTTGACTGAAGGACTGTGTTATTCATTTTTAATCCCTAAGATCTAGCATTGTGCTTTGCATAGAAGAGATATGCAGTAAGTGTTTACTGAATGGATAAACAAATGAAGGAGTGGATGAATAGAAAACAATTAGCTATGAAGCCATCTCACTGCAGACCCCTGAAAACCAGAAGTCAGACTTTGAGGATTAAACAATTACATGTGAACTAGATACCCCCAGGCTTTGCATCACAGAGCCTTCTTACTTCTTGCAGTAGGAGTTAGTAACTTTGCAAATAGAACTCAGTTAAAAAACCAAATATTTTATAATAACCATTGCTCAGAAATCTAAGCCCTTTGATTATCTCAGTCATGAGCAACTTTGTCCAATATATCAAGGATGTAGGATTCATTGATATTAGTTTTAGTTACTCACTGGGATTTAAGATTCACAAACGAATCCAGGAAGTGGTTTGCAATTCCTTTGATCAAACAAAAGGCTCCTATAAGTAGTATTAAATCAGGTGGGAATCAATTTTCAAAATCTTTTTTGGTAGAACTTTGTGATTGTGTGACTGTAGGCACCTGGCTAGAAATAACAACATGGCATATGCTGTTATGTGTCTTTGCCCCTGAATTTGCAGAAGCCTGCAGTTCAATGTCGATGCTGGAGGCAGGGCCTTTCTTCTCTAGTTCATTGATTTTAAATTAAATTAACTCTGATCTTTAGGTCATCTCCTAGATTATAAAAGCTGAGGGCCTCATGAATGATGAAAACACTAGGAGTAAATGTATTGGAGCAGGTTGAGCAATTTAAGTGCTTTGAAATGCAACTGGTGCAAAGCAAGGGTATTTGCAAGCTATCCAATTGAGGGTTGATTCTAGAGATGCTGATGGGGAAAAACCACTTGAGCAGAGTGAGTGTTAGAAAACAGTTGTGATCTTCAGAGGACAGCTCCTTTCTAGCCCTCTTTATGTCCTTCTGCTGTGTTTGCGTGCATCTTGTTTTCCAGTTGAATCTTGTTGGCTCCATCTTCTTTCACAACATTCTTCACTTTCAGAAGAGTGAGTTACCTATTGCTGCATAACAAATTATCCCAAAACTCAGTGGCCTGGATCAACAGTATTTATTTTCCTTATAGTTTCTGTAGGTTGGGGACCTGGGCACAGCTTAGCTGGGTCTTCTGCCGCAGGGTCTCTCACAAGTTGTAATCCAGGTGCCAACTGGGGCTTCAGTCATCCAAGGCTTGAAAGGAAAGAATTTGCTTGGGGAAGAATTCAGTTCCAAACTTTATCATGTTGTTGTTGGCAGGATTCAGTTTTTTATATGGTGTTGAACTGAGGGGCCTTAGTTCCTCAAAGTCTGTGGGCCAGAAGCCATGCTAAGTTCCTTGCCATGTGGGCCTATGAATAGGGTAACTCCAAACACTATGACTTGCCCCATCAAAGAAAGCAGGCAAAAAGATCCAGAAGGGAGGACAAGCAAGCAAGATGGAAGTCACAGATTTCTATAACCTAACTTTGGAAGTGCCATTCCAATACTTCTGCTGTATTTTATTCACTATAAGTGATTAATTGGGTCCAGCCTACACTTACAGGGAGGGGGTTTTATCAGGCCTGAATACCACTGGTGGAAATCATCAAGAAGCATCTTAGAAGTCTGCCTAGCATGAAGAGTAAATCCATGGTAGCAGAAACTGTTTCTCAGACTTTTTCTCCGCTCGACCCCATTAGAAAAGGACAATGAATGGATATATGTGATTGAATCAGCATTCTGTAAGTGAAAAAATTCTACAATATGTTTTAACTTTAAAAGAATTTTGCATTTTACTTTATTCAATAATGTAATAAGAGTTAATAAATATACAGGACTTAATGCAATATATAAATATACATATTAAATTAATCCTCATAAAAACCTATAAACATACTACTAAATCTCCATCTTAAAGATTAGGAGACTGAGATACAGACAGGTAAATAACTTGCCCAAGGTCATTCAGCTGGTTAATGAAAGAATCAGGATCCAACCAAAGCAATCAAACTTTTGAGTCCAGGCCACTGTGCATTATATTTCACCTACTTTTTAATATGTTTTTGATTACTTGCTATTATGAGCTGAATTGAGTTCCCTCGAAATTCATGTTAAAGTTCTAACCCCCCAGTACCTCAGAATGTGACTGTATTTGGAGAAAGGGTCTTTCAAGAGGTAAATACGTGTAAATGAGGTAATTGGGGTGAGTTCTAATCCAATATGACTGACGTCCTTATGAGAAGAGGAGATTAAGACCCAGTTACAAACAGAAGGAAGTCCCTATGAAGACGTTTGAAGAAGATGGCTGTCTACAAGCCAAGGAGAGAAGCTTCAGAAGAAACCACCTCTGCCCATATCTTGATCTTGGACTTCTAGCTTCCAGGACTCAATAAATTTCTGTTGTTTATGCCTCCCAGTCTGTGGTATTTGTTATGACAGAGCAGGAATATTAATGTACCAGGATGATATGCCATATATTAGCTGTGGTGCTAGTATCTGCAGCACACCCCAGTTTCACTAGCTCAGGTGTGGTGGAAAGTACTTGGGATTTGGCAGCCAGTGCAAGGATTATCTTTAGCATGTAAAGTTAGGCAAGCTCCATAACTTTTCTGTAAAGTGAGGCTAACAAGACCTACCTCACGGGTCTGCTGAGGGGATTAATGAGATAATACGGAAGTGTCTGGCACAGTAGCTGACATATATTAAACCCTTAGTTAATGTCATTTATTGCTTAAATGGCAAGTCACATGTTAAAGCAATTACTGAAGACACGTAACAGAAGCTTAGTCCTTTGTTCACTCTCTCTCTTGCTCTGGAAAGAGATGAAAACAATATTATCAGTTTTTCTTCTGTGCAGGCACTCTCTATACTGATCCATTGCAATTTTTCTCCATACTGGTCCAGACCTTTATTACTGTTCTTAATGTAAATTCAAAAATATCAAGAGAACGCCAAAATGGCCCAGTTTCTAGTCTTGTGTGAACGCTTTAGACAGGAGATGATTCAGAAAAAATAAAATTTAAGATAACAAAAAACCCCTTCAGAGTGGACTTCAGTTCAATTCAACCAGTGCTTACTAAGTACCTAAAATGCTAGAATAAGCTAATTGCCTATAAACTGTCATCCAATGACTAACATATTGAATGCAAAGTCAGCCTGTGACAAAGAAAGAATAATTGTAACAACAGACAAGATACTAATTCCTTTGCATTTTTTAAAAATAAATTTATTTTACTTATTTATTTATTGGCTGTGTCCGGTCTTCCTTGCTGTGCACGGGCTTCGTCGCGGTGTGCGGGCTTCTCATTGTGGTGGTCTCTCCGTTGCGCAGCATGGGCTTTAGGCGCGTGGGCTTCAGTAGTTGTGGCTCGCGGGCTCTAGAGCGCAGGCTCAGTAGTTGTGGCGCACGGGCTTAGCCGCTCCGTGGCATGTGGGATCTTCCCGGACCAGGGCTTGAACCCATGTCTGCTGCGTTGGCAGGAGGATTCTTAACCACTGTGCCACCAGGGAAGCCCTCCTTTGCATTTTGTATTGATCAGATCACATTTGAAACATTGTTTTCAATTGTAGATACGATTTTTAAGCATAGAAATTAACAAAGGATATAGTGTTCATGGGATGGTGAGAAGTCTAGGTGAAAAATTATTGACAGAACTGGGGACATTTAACTTGAAGATAAGACAAACTAGCGAGGACACTTTAAGTGTTTTGAATTCTTATACGTATGTCATGTGGAGGACGTCTCATTTCCTTTGTTGCCCTTGGTAACAAAATTGCGACTTATAGTGAGGCTAAATTCAGTTCAGTAAGACTAAAAATGTTTGCTATGGACTAAATGGTGTTCCCCCAAAATCTCTATGTTGAAGTCCTAACCCCCAATGCGACTGTATTTGAATATAGGGCTTTTAAGAGGTAATTCAGGTTAAATGAGATCATTGGGGTCATCCTATAGAGTTAGAGACCTTTTAAAAAAGAGAAAGAAATCTCTCTCTCTTCATGTGCACACACCAAGGAAAGACCATGTGAGGTCACAGCAGGAAAGCAGCTGTCTGTAAGCCAGGAAGAGAACCCTCACCAGAAACTGAATGAGCCAGAACCTTGATCTTGGACTTCCCAGCCTCCAGAACCGTGAGAAATAAATTTCTGTCGTTTAAGCCACCCAGTCACGTTATTTTGTTATAGCAGCTGAAACTAAGACAATGTCTAAAGTTAAAATTAAATAATTTGATGAGCATTGAGTAGCAAGCAGAGGCCCACATGCATGTGCGCTAGGGCATTCTACAGAAGACATTTCCAGAGCAGCACAGAGGCTTCAGTGGCTGACTATTATGGTCCTTTTCTCCTCTGAGATTCTGTGATTTCACAAGTCTTTAAAACTATATGGACACAGAAACACAGGTCTCTACTTGTATCATGGTCTTCTCACTTTATAGAGGATGGAGACTAGACAGATTGATTTCATCTCTTATGTCAACCCTTATTCATTGACAGTGGCTTCCTGGAACTGTTTTGAGAAGGATTTTTGAAGCTGTGTGAAAAAAATCCATGATAAAAGGAACTAATGTTTAGTGGGTAATTGTCATGTACCTGGCCCCATTCTAAGCACAGTTATTTGTTTTAATTTACTTTATACTTGCAACAACTCTAAGAATTGACTCCTAGTAGCATCAACGTTTTTTGATAAGAATGTCAAGGCGCAGACAGGAGGGACTACTCAAAGGCCACGTGGTTAGTAAGTGGCAGCGTCAGACCCAGTAATTTGGCTTGAGAGGTTTTGCCTGTAACTGTTACACTGTGACACCTGTCCAGCAATCCATTTGCAGTAATTATCAAAAGTGGAGGGGGTTGAAGAGGTACATGCTCCAAAATCCTTATGTCAGGATCTGTTCTGGGGGACACTCAAAACCCAAACAAGTGGGCATAATATATTTTTGTATGAATGCCATAACCATTCAGACACAAACCAGAAAATTTTAAAGACTCTTTAATAGTTGATTAACAGATTAGAGCCCAGTAGTCCAGACACTGTAAATTATAGGGAAACAGTGTTTGGAATTCCAACATTTCTTTGAAAATTCTGTTTGGAACCATGTTATCCCAGTTCATGTTGTAATGGACAGTAGAAATAGGTAACATCGGCTATTAAACCATATTTCTCTGACCCTTCAGCCCTCTATGATTGCAAAAACACCAACTCCCTTCTTAATCAACTCCCACCCCCAGATATCTATTTATATAAGTACCCTGGGGATCACGTAGGCTCAACGCTTGCCCCAGACACCTCTTTCC
>NW_006794332.1:857851-866035 GCF_000442215.2 Lipotes vexillifer | reverse complement strand
CTTTCCCTCTAGAGCTCACGCCGTCTCTTATCTGCTGTCGAAGTTTCTCAGGTAACTTCTTGCCCAGGTTACTGATAGCTGCAACCTTTCCTGCCTTGTCTTGTCATCCAACTGTGTTTGTTGAAGGTAACATCACTGCCTTTCTCTTCTCTGTTCTAGATTTGGTTGATTTGCACAGTAAATCGTGTCTGTTGAGTGCTCTATCAGCAGGCCCCAAACTTGACACATAACAGTGGGCTTTTCCCTCCAGACAAACACAGCCCTCTCTCCCATTAACCCCAAAGTACAATTCCCAATATCTCATGCCCCTCGGTATGTGACAGATTTGTGAGAGACAAGCAAATGAGAGGGACAGGCTTATAAAATCTTTCCAAGCCAAGCATTCATTGTGAATATAACTGATTTTTTATACTATTTGAAGAAAATTCTGTGCCTCCTTGCACAAGTCTCAACATGTCACTTTTAAATTTATTAAAATAATCCTTTCTATTAAATTGGCCTCAAGAGTCCCACATCTTTTTACCTTCCAAAATTTCCCTGTATTGCCTTTATTTTAGAGAAAGCTAAGGAAAGATGATAAAAATCTACAGTCCTTGATCCTACATTTTAAAATGCAAGATGTTAAAATCAAATAAAGTAGGTCAAGCCTTCTCCATATTTAGGAGAGACTAGCGCTTTTCCATATCAGCAAATATTAAAGTTGATAGGCAATCAAAAGTGCTATATCTTCCTTTAGTATAAGAAAACGTTATTAAGCAGCTGACATTCTATTTTTATTTCAGCCAAAGAAACAGAACAAATCCAACTCTGTGACTTTATTGCTTATGATTTTATAGACGGCTATTTTGTACATTTAAGTAGAGGCACTTTATTTTACATTTATTTGGACAATGAGTAATAGTTAAACACATTCAACTAATTAATTATAAGTGAAGTCCATTTAAATGCTGCCTGTGGTTAAGCTTATAAAACCCTCAGGGGTTTGAAGCAATATTTAAAGTTGGAAGGTCTGAGAGAACAAAATGGAGGAATGTGTAAGGAGGAATAATACTTGAATTCAAGGCTAGAGGTACCTGGGGAAAACTTTAAGTCCTTGGTTTATTTTGAGAATGGAGAAAGTTATGAATATCCTTCATTATTCTGGGACATAATAGCACTCAGTTGGACAAATAAAATATGTAAGTAAAATTAAATGATGCTACTTTTCTTCCTAATAATAGCAACTCTAACATCTAGGATGTATGCTATGTTCATTAAATGAAAAAGAAGAATGTAAAAACCTCTAAAGCAGGCTAACAGTGTTAATACAATGAATTATTTTGTAAAAATTCACCTCACTAATAACAATAAATGATTTTAACAAGTACTTGCGAGGTAAAGAGAAGATGTTTCTATTCATTAATGGAGAGAATCATTGGGTTGAAGGACTTTGCTACGGGAGGGACTGTACTCTGAACCCTGGAATCTTTCATCTTCTAAAAATGACACCTGCCATTAAAGTATGAAGTGAGTCATACCTGTGCCTATTTGTAATTGGAATCATTGCTTGAAGGTGATGTCATGAACTCCACAGCGAACTTTATCTCTTGGAGTCCACACTGTTCCTCAGGGCAGGAAGACACTTATCACTGTGATGTCCAGCCAACAGCCAGGTCCAGTCCTTCAAAGTAAGGTGCACAGGGTTTGGAGCAGCTGGGGCACTGGCTGCCAACCTGGCCCTGGATGTCATTCACGGCCCACGTACCTCTGACTGTAGTTTTGCATCCCTGATACCACCTCCATTTTGGTTCTGATCTAGGACATAAACTGAGCCCACATCTCCGAGTGTTTCCAATGGACTCATTCTCCATCCCCTGGTCACTTGACTCTTTCAATCTCGAATTTAGACTTTAGATGAGTCTCTGAACTTCCTGGTTCTGTTCTTAGACTTCCTGGAACTTTATATCTATGTGGATTCTTCCCCGGTACTAGAACCTCCTCCCACCGAACCAACCACTTGCTGTTTGGCCTCGACATCCTCCTAATCCTATTCAGAGGGTCCACATCTGCTTTGCTCTGTGCCACCCTCTGGTACCACAGGAAGAGCAGCCCTACCTGGAATGCACGTTGACCTCTTGTGGGCTGGAAGTACTCTTCCTGCTGCATTTATTTTCCTTATCTCTTTCTCTTGGACAAAATAAAAGGTAAATTATAGGGTTTATTAAAGGAGGAGCAGGAGGAAGAAGATGACCATGGTGACACACAGAAAGCCATCGCTGGGAAGGTCATGAACTTGATCATGCAGGCGAAGTGGTTAAACACTCTAATAACCTCTTGCTAGAAAAGGAAACTCACAGAGAAGCCTAATGGGAAAGCATCTTATCAGCTCAGACTTCCACCAATCCTGGATAAGTGACTATTCACCCAGGAAGAAAGAGCTTTAAAATATCCATCTCCATCACACCACCAAGAAGTCTTATTTAGCAAACGAACAAAAAGCAATGTTGTAAAGAGAAAAATTCAAGTCCAGTGCACTAAACTCTATGTGTTTTTGTGCTTGTGTATGTGTGGGTGTGTGAGAGAGATCTCTCTCTCTCTATATATATATATGTGTGTGTGTGTATATATATATACACACACATATATATACACACATATATATATATTAAATATATAAATATATATATATAGAGAGAGAGAGAGAGAGAGGGAGAGAGAGGGACTTCAGTCAGAGATGGATTTAAGTTTATGGGAGCCTGAAGCTTTTACAATTTATGAAGCCCACTTTAAGAAAAAGAATACAAAATTATAAAGGACAACTTAATTACTAGAATAAATATTTATTTAGAATAAGAATAGAAATCACAACAAATGATACATTTTTAAAAGCTGTCAAATACCACAAACATTACAAAAAATAACAAAGTTTTTATTTAACTGCCTATTATATCTCTATGATACTTTGGGCTGCATATTCTCTGATTGCTTCTTCATATGACAATAATTTGGAAATATAATTTTGGAAGATTTTCCACAGGCCTGCTTCTTTCTCTGCATATTTCAAACCATGTTTCCAGAACCCACATATGTCCCATGCTACCTGCCATCGGACACGCTCACATGATGCTCTGACCTCTGTCCCTGCGCCCTGGCATCATGAAGCTGAGTGAGGCAGCTAGTGAAGAGCAGGAGAGTGCCTGGGAGACGTGTCATCACCAGGAAGCTTAGCAGTATCTTAACTATACTCTGAAGGGGCTGTGAGCCTCGTAAATATATGCCATGCAAATTAAGGTATGAGCAGTTCAATCTCCCCTTAGTTGGATCCCCAAATACCTACAGCCACATTGCTATCTGACTTGAAGGGAAGTAGGACAGAGTGGAGATTGGAGTGGAAAGAAACAGTAGCCTTAAGTAATTGTGGTTAAATTATCTTATTCGTACAAATTTTACACATTTATAGGGTCCTCTCCCAGAGCCTTGGAAGGGGCCTGTGCAATTGAAGGCTTCCCAAGTTTGACCTCATTAGCTTCATAGTAAATCCACCTCTGGCACCAGTCAACATTTTCCTGAGTGCTTAGGAAATATGGAAAGCTGAGCCCTCCATAAAAGTTAATTGATGATGACAGTATTTGGAGATTATCCTTTGAGAAAAGGCGTTATCAAAGAATAGAGATAAGTCATATTTAATAATTAGGGTCCTAAAGCAAGGTATAGACATTTCTTTGAAAATGCCAACTGGTGGGGATGGCATGGAACAGACTGCAAGAAAAATCCAACAGGGTGTTGCGGTATCCCCATGGATCTTGAAGTTCCTAATTGAGGAGAAATTTGATTTTTCTGTCAGAATTCAAAGTATCTTATTCATAATTTTTAAATATAAGAATGTGTTTTAAGACATATATTTTTTATCCTATAGTCTAGATTCCAGTCATTCTCAAATTCTGCTTTGTGGTTTTTTTTAATAAATTTATTTATTTTTGGCTGTGTTGGGTCTTCGTTGCTGTGCACTGGCTTTCTCTAGTTGCGGAGAGCGGGGGCTACTCTTCATTGTGGTGCGCAGGCTTCTCATTGCAGTGGCTTCTCTTGTTGCAAAGTACGGGCTCTAGGCACGTGGGCTTCAGTGGTTGTGGCACGCAGGCTCAGTAGTTGTGGCTTGCGGGCTCTAGAGCACAGGTTCAGTAGTTGTGGTGCATGGGCTTAGTTGCTCTGCGGCATGTGGGATCTTCCTGGACCAGGGATCAAACTCGTGTCCCCTGCATTGGCAGGTGGATTCTTAGCTACCAGGGAAGTCACTCTGCTTTGTTTTTGTAAACCTTCCAGGCAGGTACTTGATCTGTATGGGCACTACATAACTGTTATAATCCTGATTTTGGTGTCAAAGTTGGGATAAACCAGATTAAATAACCTCCACATAGACTTCTATCTTAATAAGGCTTTGTTTTGTTTTGTTTTTGGCATGCCACAAGTTACAACCGAAGGAAACATTCCAAGGACTGAAACAGTCACCTATATTATGAATACACTATTTGCAATAACTAAACCTGGGTATCTTGGGCTAAAAGCGTAAACGCTAAAGGATGGTGGCTCCTCAGGTGATACATAGAAAGTGGAGTAAATGAAGAGAATGATGGCAATAGATTCAAGCAACTGATAGATGTGCTGTATGATAAATTTAAACAAGATTTTAAAAGACAATTATAAGGTCCATGACTATTTGTTGTAAAATAAATCACTTTTCTGTCATGAAGGAATTGTATAGAGACACCAAGAATCTCTGCAAGAAAATGAGATTCTTTTATTGAATAAAACTAAATGTGAGGCATGGAGAGTCAAGAAGTCAAGATTCTGACTATGAATGTAGAAAATAGAAGCATAGGTCACCAGGACAGCATTCTAAGGCATATCCTTAGAATGCCTTACCTCCAGTTATTGAAGGTACCCGGTTTGCCTCACATATTTATCTATTTCTTCTATGTATAACTAAGACTTTTTTGAAGAAATATAAGGCTGAAATATACTGAAAAGGGGTTACTTAATTTATTTTTCTTTGGGACAAAAATATATCTAATTTTAGATAGAAAATATACGTTGCCTTCTTAAAGATTCCTAGAAATAGAGATTCAGAGCCAATTCTGCTCAAACAGAATTCCAGTGTTTACACTGTTCTCTTCAGAGATGAATTTATCTATCTAACAATCTTACAGTATAATCTTGGGTCTTGCTTCTTTCCTTCTATAAAAATCAAAGCTTATTCATAATCCTTTGCACACTAACGATTCACACAATTTTGCTAAACTCACTCTCCAAGTTCTGTATTTTCTTTTCTGACCAGAAAAAGTCGACTTGCTTTGATGTTTTCTCATATAACTCAATCCATTTTTTTAAATGACTCTTCTCTTAATTTTATCCCTCTTTATTCATGCAGCTCAGTTTAGCTCATCTTATATAAAAATTTGCTATTGTATCAGTTAAGAATGTGTTTGCCTGCAAGTAACAAAAACCTCAACAAACAGTAGCTTAAACAGGAAAGGGGTTAATTTGTCTCATGCAATAAGATGGCAGGAGTAGGCAGTGTGGGGCAGGTTGGTGACTCAATGATGTCATTAAGCATGAAGGATCCTTTTTTTTTCTTCTCCTCTGCTATCCTTAGAATGAGGTCTTTCTCAACATGCTTATAGCCTCATGGTCAGGAGTTGACTGCTGCACCTCTGAGCTTATGTTCATGTTACACAAAGAAAGATTCAGGAAAGAACTCAAATCCTCTCAATAAGAGGTGGAATCCGGTTCCCTACCCACCAAGTCTGGGTCGGCCTTGTCACTTGCCATGAACAACAGAATGTGAAGGAATTGAAGATATTTCAGTTACAAGCCTAGGCCTCCAGAAGTCCTGTGTTCCTTCACTCTTTTTTGGAAACCACCAGTGATGCCACTGAAACAGCCTGTTGGAGGATGAGACGGTCTGGAGCAGAGACTAGCTATCTCAGTTGAGGCTACAGTAAATCAGTGAGCTCCCAACAGACCCATGACTAACAATAGACACATGAGTGAGCCAGCCTAAAATTGCAAAGTATGCTTTGCTGACTCCCCACTTACACTGGTGACCTAAGGAATCACAAGCTAAACAAACGGTTAGGAGACACTAAGTTTGAGGGTATTTTCTTATGCAGCAAAAGCTAACTGATACACATGGGCTCTTCCAAGCTGCACTATTCCTACCCCATATCCAGTAGTAGCTCATTGACCTAGATGAATTCATTTCTATTCTGGATGAACACTTACATCTCACTAGTCATCAATAAAAACTGAGTGATGCTTTTAGCTTCTTTCTGCAAAATTCCTTTTTATGAGTTTTGGACAAGATAACAATGATCCCAAGTGGGTTTCTCTTGTGCATATCCCATATATGGTTCCATAGTTTTTGCTCAGATTAATTCAGATAATCCTAGGAAAGCAGTTTGCCAAGGACAGTGACTCCTTCTTACCTTTAGATGTTTCTGTGTTGGTGAAAAATATCAATATATAATATCCCCCAAACTTCAGAGCATAGTTATCAAACTCTCTGAGTTATTTTAAATTCTCTCTCTGCTGGCTTGAGGTGAAGAGGGAAATACCCCTCCTACACCTTAGTAAATGGATGGGACTCACAGTACACCAAATGACTCCAAAAGTCACACTGTAATCTCCAATAATCTAACCTGTTGTGGTACTGGGTTAAGAATCTCTTAACTGATTTTTAATTACTTCTCTTGCAAATCCCACATCATGGTTTCTCACCTTACATCAAAATACGGCACCTACTTCCATTTCATCATCCTCTACACTGAGATGAAGTACTCTCCACATGCAGATTTTTAAGTCTATCAGCAAATACTAGAGTCATTTTGGGCCAGAGGTAAGGAGGGGAGGAATTTAGGTAACTGCTTTCCAGAACCCAGAACTCAACAGAAAGTATGCCACATCTTACCTCAAATTTTAATCACAAAACTATGAATTCATTTGAACATCATCCTTACCACTTGGGAGTCAAAGCTACCTGAAAAACTATAAACAAAATATAATGAATGCCAGTGAGATGGTGTCCTAAACGCTGAGAGCACTCTGGTGGGGTGCTGTAGGAAGCAGCTGCCCTACAATGTCTGTTCTTATTTAACATCTTCATTCATAAGCCAGAATAGGGAACAGACAGCATACTGATGAAATTCACAGATGGTACTCATTTGGGAGATATTATGAATACCAAGGATACCAGGGAAATGATACAATAGGACCTAGAGAAGGAATAACAGTGAGACTTGACTTTGAAAATGCAAAGCAATGAGTCTGAATATAAAAAAAGAAACCTTCAACATTTAAATAGAGGACAGAAAACTAGAAGTCAATGTTGAAAGTGACATGGAGTCTGATAATGGAGTTAAGTTTAAAAATGGGCCCTTTGAAATATAGCAGTAAAATTACTAGTGTATTTCTTAATCATCTCTGGTCTTTGAGAGATGAATGAGGTGCTGTTACCATGTGGTCCCCTATTCCAAACTTATCACATTGTTTTATTTAGAAACTGTTTAAAGTAGCAAAAAACCCTGTCAGGACAGACCAGGTAGAAAATGGGTTCCCAATAAAATGGAATTTTAGGGCAACAAAGTCTAAAAGGCCACAAAAGAGAAATGGCACCACTGTTATTTGAACAATGGCTGGTTACTTGCACTTTTTGGCATTGTTAATCACTGAATCTGGGTTTTCCTCTGAATTCCACACAGAGCATGCACCACACAACAATTTTATCGTAAAATACCTGCTTGCTACACACATTTTAGGACAAGCTACCCCCAGAAACAAATCAGTACAAATACATTGGGGCAGAACAGTCTCAGTAGTGGATAACACACATTTTGCAGAATTCTGCAGAACAAAGGAACTGAATAGACTGTGCACAAAGCAAATGAGGGAGTTAAGGGATGAAATATTTTAAATATTAATAATTAACTCAGACATGGTACTGTATTTTCTGCAAAAGAAAATTAACATTTAGTAACACGTTAACATTTTTATCTCCAAAGAGATTAGTGCACTGGCAAAGTATTCTGATAACAGTGGAGGGCTGTGGACAGCAGGCACCGAAAACACCCAGCCTTGCAGATCCCAAGGTAGCAGAGGCCTTCCTTCACTGATCACTGCCCTTGCCAGAGGTCCAGAAAGAACTTGCAGCAT